>NW_015386687.1:339904-347445 GCF_001527695.2 Protobothrops mucrosquamatus
CCCGCCGAGCCCGGGCGCACTCCACCGGGCCCCAATCCTCCGCCAGGCCGAGCCCTTCGAGGCAGATCCCCCGTCGGCGCCTCTCGGATCCTCCGCCAGGCCGCGTCCTTCAGGCCGGATCCTCCTTTGGGCTGCGGCCTCCGCCTGGGCCACTAGGCCGGGCCGCCGGGCCACGTCCTTTGCCCTTTGCCTGGGCCGCTAGGCCGGGCCGCCAGGCCACCGGGCTACATCCCCCGCTGGGCCGCATCTCCCGCTGGGCCACGTCCTTCGCCCGGGCCGCTGTGCCACTGGGCTGCATCCCCCGCCTGGGCCGCATCCCCTGCCTGGGCCGCTGGGCCGCTGGGCCGCTAGGCCGCATTCCCCGTCGCGCCGAGATCTCGCCGAGCCGGGACCTCCACCCACGACTCCGCCCGTAGCTCCACCCAGCCGAAACCAGGTGGTCGCGCGGCAAGCTGCCGGCTATCTCCGCTCCCCGAATTCAGGGTCGCTGAGCAGCCCCGACCCTCTGGAGGCTCCCCATCTCCGCTGAGGACTCCCCGGAGTCACGGAGCTAACCCCGGTAGGTCCACCATCTTAGCAATCAGCAAATCTACTTGTCTACTTACATGTGCAGGTGAAGTAAAAGTCTTGAGGAAAATAAAACATTGTTTGTTTTACAGAAACTTACTCCACATGAGCTTAACTTCATGTAGACCATACAGTAGGTAGACTCCCTTTATGTTACTGGAAACCACATTTATTTGTTTTGGGGGAGGTTACAATGACAGAGGTGATGAGGCTAGTCCATGGAGTTAAAGTTTCCTGATTAGGAGTGTGGAGAGAGTTGGTTGGTTTTTAAAACCAATCCAGTTGGTTTTTAAACCAGATTAAGACTATATCAAAGGCTTACACAACAAGGTTCTTTGTATTCATGAATTAAAATTTTGAGAAACCACGCTGTCACTTTTCAAAAATTGCACAATCAAAATTCAACACCCTGATCAAAGGGTGTGTGTGTGTGTTAGAGCTCAGTCGTGGCCTTGCGGGTTGTCCAGCCCTAATTCAAATAACATTTGGTATCAGAAAAGAACTCAGCTAGGTAACCAAGCAATTTTACTGTTTTGCTTGATCTGTCTAATTGAGCCTCATAATTCAATATTCACTGATACTTACAACATAAAATGTACTGTATGAACCATTGCCATTCTAGGAAAAAAGATAAGAAATCAAAGAATGATTGATATATATGGGTACAATCAAGTTTTTAAAAATTAGACTTTTAGATGGAAGAACCTTATGTGGGGTCAGAAAAGTGGGCTATTGTGTACATTCCCTGTTCCTCTATCCACTGGATACCCATTGAACATCCATTTTTCTCCTATGATAGAAATAAATGCTCTGGGGAACTATTGGTTGAAAGACAGCTATGTCCATTTTTCATTCCACACCTTCCACTTGGAAGATTGCATGGGGGAAGCCCAAATGGGGGAAAATGAAGAAGCTGCTTCAGAGAACTGAAGAGAAACTGCCACTGACAGACCCGTCCTCATGAATTTACCACATCCTTTGGAAAGGCCATCTCGAGTCATCTGTAGTCCTGACTTGTCCAACTCAGCTTTCCCCAACTGGAGTCCTCCAAAATCAAACTCCTCTCACCAAGAAGTAAATCATGTACCTCTCCTGGCTTTAACCTAAGAACTTGTCCCTTGTGCCTAGGACCACTCTTAAAAAAAAGCAAAACTATGAAGAAGGTTCCTGAATATATGCAGAGACCTTTTATCTCTCCAGTGCCCCCCTGCTTCAATTAGAGTTTCTGGAGCAGTGTGTGTATAACCTGCAGGGCAGATCCAAGGCCAGCAAATCTCTTTTTAAGGATTCATCCCTGGCCAGTTCCCTGCAGAGGGAGTCACAATGCTTCCCACTCCTCTTCTTATTCATTTTGCACCACTCCTCCACTCTGGCCCAGGCATTCTTCCTGGAAGGACTTTTGCAATCCTGCTGCTGCCAGGCCTTGTCTGCAATTGTTGAGGAAGTGTGGTGTTGGGAGCAGGCAGAGGCAGCAGCCTTGTCTAGAGGATTGAGGCTTTGGACAGAGAAAACCCAAACCATCTGCTGAGCCAGCGCTAGGGAATTTGAAGTGGGTTGTGGGAGGAGAGTCAACGAGCGAGGAGGAAGTGTCTTTCCCATCTGATTTTCCTCATGGCAGCCAAAGAATGTGAAACCCTCAATGAGAAAATGAATAAGGAAACAGGAATGTTTATGGTTTTGCCAGAATTCCCCCATAAATTTGAGAGATGCTGCTCAATGGAAAACAACGTCCCATTCAGTTCCAGCACTTGTCCATCGCTCAGGCTCTCTGCCAGATGGAAACCCAGGTAGTCTCCATTCTCAGCACCTGCCCAGCAGGATTCAGCATCTGCTTCGTGGTGCCTTGATTGTTAAGCAGGCTCTAAATGTGGCATTTTAAAGGTAACCCATTGTGACAAGGGCTGAAGCTGTGGGCCAGCCTGACAGGCAGATGGAGGCAACCGCCTCAGATTGAGCCTTGGGGGAGTGGGGGTGGGGTGGGAAGAATGAAAGAGAGTAGCAACAGCTGTCCTGTTCTTCTTGACTGAGCTATTTGGCTCTCCTGGAGAAGACAGAGGGATAATGCTTTCGGAAAATACTACCAAATTCCTATCAGTCATTCCCACAAACATTTGAAGCAGCAAGCAGAACCACAATCCCTTAGTGTGGGCTGATTGTTTTAAGAACATGTGTTTTAAGATGGCATCTGATTTTTATTTTCAGGCAAACTGGGTTTCCTTCCTGTGTGAAGGCTTCTGGGGCTATTTTGAACGTGCATACTGACCAAGTGGAAAGAATGGCCCAGGTTCTGCATATGGAGACTGCTTTCCCAGGTAGGTCTGTTTGAACACTACTTTTGAACAGAGAGCATCAGCAGATGGAATTGTGCATCTTTTGTGCTAACCCATATAGTAATTTTAGATCACATTGCCACATTCAATCTCTGAATTATTCTCACTGAAAGTTCTTTTATTTCGTAACATGGGATACAGTTCTGTTTCTTCTGTATGCAAACATGTTTTCACTTGATGCCTGTGAAATATAGTTGGGATTTAGTGATATAGTACAGTATTTATGAGTACAGATAGTCCTCATTTAGTGACCGTAATTGGGACTGCTTACTCAATTGTTAAGTGAAACTTCTACTGTGCATATGATCTTACTTCAGCTTTCCTTTGCCTTACAGACCTGAAAAGGTTGTAAATGCGAGGACTGATCACAGAGTTACTTTTCATTGTCATCATAACTGAACAGTTGCTAAATGAAGCAATTGTTAAATGAGAACTATCTGTATATTGGTAGTCCCAGAATATAATTTGAGAATCGGAGTGTTTCCTAATGAAAAGCAAAAATAGGGGAGGGTAACAAGTGGAAATAATTCTGGCCAGATCACTAAATAAGATTTCATAGACAATAAAAACCTCATTCTAGGAATCCCTAAATGCTACATAGATTTGGTGGTGCAATGGTTAAAGTGCAGCATTGCAGGTTAACTCGGCCCACAGCCTGGAGTTCAATCCTGCCAAGTCTCAAGGTTGACTCAGCCTTCCATCCTTCCAAAGTCAATAAAATGAGGGCCCAGATTGTTGGGGGCAATATGCAAATAATGCTTCTGCATTGTCAACCACCCAGAGAATGCTGTAAAGCTCTATGGAGTGGTATGTAAGATTAAATATTATTGCTACTGCTGTTTCATTTTTGGATTAGAGAAAAGTCTCTAATCTGGGAGAAAGTCTCAGTTAAAAGAATAAAATCATTTTCTTGTTAGAATAAACTAAGTCCTATCTACACTTCGGTAACCAGCTAGATGCCCAAATATAGCAACTTAAGAAGTGCATCTAAGGTCAGTTTACAACAAGAACAAGCTATCCATGCCGTGTTTCTCTCCAGCATTTTAGAAATATATTGACTCTGGAACACTTTTTGTATTCTTCTAGAACACTACATGTGCACGTGCAGAACACTAAAAAATTTTTTAGCATACACTATTTGAATACCTTTTGAAACAAACAACAATGAACAGAACAATGTCTTTTCCCCGTCACTGACCTGAGCGCTGATCATTGGAACTGTGGAAAAAAGTTATCAGAGCTGCTGAAGGATCTGTGGTACACAAAGAATGGCATAGAGTTGCCTGTGAACTAAGAATTGCCCACACACAGAGCATTATATGTGCAAGCTGTACTATCTTATGTTATGTCAGTACTGAGGTTGGATGAGATGCTATGACACTTTAGAATAAAGGCATCAAACTCTTTTTTTGTAAATTTTTAATTATTTTTTCCATACAATTCAATAGTGCTTATTCAACAACATGTTGTCTAATTTTGTCATTCACTAATATAAATTTAATTCCTAATCCTTTATTCTTTTCTCCAGCCATTGATAAAACAAGTCCCAAGTCTGATAGTATTCTGTTTCTTCTTTTTCTTTCTCCCCCCCCCCAATTTTTTTATTAATTTTCCAATATTACATTTACATATTTGAAAACTAGCATGGCGGCTGAGCACCGTAATTCCATTACATTTGAATATCATCAGTACAAATCTCAAAGTATTACAACAACTAATTCCCTCTCTTTCCCTCATAATATCTACTGTCTCATATTCAGATCAATACAGTTCTTATTCTAGCAATCAAACAAAAATACCTTTCTAATATTCATCAATAATCTTCGGTCTATACATATCTTAATTGATTTGACATTCCATCTTTTAGACAATAACCTAGTAAGTTTTTCTTAACTTTAATTTCCCATTGATATTTAAATTTAACATTTAATCTTTATCATTTCCAAATTTTAAATGACCCAAATTTCTAAGTCTCCTATCTCATATTTGGGGCTAATAATTTTTTTCTTTTCTTCCTTCTACTTCCTTCCTTTCTTCCTTTCCAAATAATAATAATAATAATAATAATAATAATAATAATAATAATAATAATAATAATAATAATAATAATAATAATAATAATAATAATAATAATAATAATTAATACTGTCAGCATTTGTACCACAAACCAATATACAAATTTAATTATTAGTATTTATACTTCTAAGTTTTACTTAACCTTTGTCTCAACTCATAACAATATCTTAAATTCAAATCTTAGTTATTTTTAAACATTCAAACTTTTAGCCAATCAGTGACCTGATATTAATTTTCCCTTAATATTTTAATTTAACGTTTAATATTTTTTTTCCAAATTTTTAATTAAGCACAATTCTTTTATAACAGTTCCTCATACAATCTAATATTTAAAATACACACCTTATATATAAATTCTACCATCTATCTTAATAAACTAATAAAACAATATAATATTCTTATTTCAATATTTATACTTCTAGATTTTATATAATCAAAATTTTCTTTATCTCAAATTGTTACAATATCTTGTGTTCAGAATACATATTCTATCCATTTAGATATATTCTATTTTAGATCTCGTGTAAATCAAAACCCCAATCCTTTTCAGTCTTATTCTATCTTTTTTTCTTTGCCAAGTCATCTTTCGTATCTTTGCTTTTAAATCATCAAAAAGATCTCCTTGTATTTTTGTGGCTATTGTTTGATATTGATAAAAGCGTCCAGTTGATGTTTTCTTGAGAGGACTAGCTGATTTAGCAAGTCATCTCTTTGTTTTTCCAATTCGATTCAGTTGTCCCGAAGTGTTTATCTTCTCTTTCATTTGTTTTTCTTTTATATCTTCAAATTCCTTCTTGTTTATAAGAAAAGTCCTCTCTTTGTTCTCTGTTACCAGTTTCTTTTTTGTGTTTTCCATTGTCTGTATTTGTTGAGTATCTAAGTCTTCTGTCATAGCATTTGGTTGTTTCACTTTCTCTATATAGATGTATAGATGATTCTTTGGTTGAAGTCATAGTTTGAGTTTGCATATCCAGACTTATACGGATAGTTTGGATAATCGCTTTTAACATACAAAGAATTTGTTCCTGTTCTTCCTTTGTAGGAGAAATCCATTTCTGTTCTTCTTCCATTGTAGCCTATTAAACTAAAAAAAACTTACAGTCAGAAAGTCCACCAAATGAGGAGCTGAGCTGAGTTTCTTGCAGCTGGTGCTTCAAGGTTGCTTTATATCTTATCTATTTTCTAAGCTGTCAACAAGTCTCTCTTAAAGAATAGCAGGTTACAGTTTCAAATTTAGCCACCAGATGTCATCTCAGAGTTAGTTGGATCTTTTCAGTTTTCCCCCTCCCCTCTATCTTAAGGGGAAAAAAACCCCAAATCTTCAATAATAGAGTAAAAATCAGAGAGAAAAAATAGAGAGTAGAAAGTTACAAGTCTTATAATCCATCAATTTTAGGAAATAGAATTCCAATTAGGATCCCAGTATTTTTCCAACGTTTTAAACTCCTGAGTGGTCAATCGCCGCTTTTTCTGGAGGAAAGGCTAAAATCCCCCTTCCCTCACCACAGGGGGAAAAGTACTTTAGCAGCTTATGCAGGTAATTAAGTAATTAGGATGTAAGCGAGGCAGATCTCACCCAGTCTCTTCCACGCTGCTTTAAAGTTGCCAGATGGTAAACGTGACTTCGGCTGTTAGCAGCCTAGGGACGAGCCATATTTTTATGGCCGGTCTTTTTGTTCGCCGGTTTGGAGTGATCGCCAGCTCTAACGGGAGAGTTGCTCTCCCGCAATCCAGTGAAAGCCCCTCCTTGCTGGTCACCTCTTTGGGGCGACTTTCGGTCCTTTTCAGCCCCCCCCCAGCAATGCGAAATTGAACGGGGGAGAGAGAGCAAATCTCCCAGCTGTCCATGGTGGCTGCGTGACAAACCGGAAGCCACTGTTTCTTCTTTTTCTTTCATAGTAAGTCTGTCCATTTCTGCGCATTCTAATATTTTTTTAATTACCGTATTTTTCGCTCTATAAGACGCACTTTCCCCCCCCAAAAGATGGGGGAAAATGTCTGTGCGTCTTATGGAGCGAATGCCGCCTCCCACCGTGCCGCTCCGCATCCTGCGCCTCCGTGTTTCAAGCCTCTGTGTCACAGAACTGCTGGCGTTATGCTTGGGTGGAAGACGTTTTCTTTTACAGATGGGGCGGGTGGGCCTGACATTCGCGCGCAGGCAGGACTCCGCCCGCCGAGCCACCGCTTCCCCATCGCCCTCCACGCCAGCCGGCTCCGTCTCCAGACCTCCCAGCTTACGGGCACAGGTCCGGGGCTCGCCAGCTGACGGGTGCAGGAGGTAGGCACCGCCTCCCAACCGCGCTGCCGCGGCCTCCCAGCTGCTTGCTTCTTCGGCTGGAGCGACTGCAAGGGCTTGCATGGTCCCCAAGGGCTGCTGACGCGCTCCCCGCCGCCGGCGACCATGCAAACCCTTGCATGGTCGGGTGGGCCTGACATTTGCGCGCAGGATTCGCGCGCGCCTACCTCTTGCGCCCGCCAAGCCACCACTTCCCCATCGCCCTGCACGCCAGCCGTCTCCGTCTCCAGACCTCCCAGCTGTTGGGCGCAGGTCCGGGGCTCGCCAGCTGA
>NW_015386687.1:348017-361666 GCF_001527695.2 Protobothrops mucrosquamatus
AAAGAGAGAAAGAAAGAGGGGGAGAGGAAAGAGAAAAAAGATTGAGAAAAGAGAGAGAGGAAAGAGAAGAGAAAGAGAGAGGAAAGAGAAAGGAAAGAGGAAAGAGAGAAAGAGGAAAGAGAAAGAGAGAGGAAAGAGGGAAAGAGAAAGAGACAGAAAGAGAGAAAAAGAGAGGAAAGAGGGAAAGAGAGAGGAAAGAAAGAGAAAGAAAGAAAGGGGAGAGGAAAGAGAAAAAGAGGAAAGAAAAGGAAAGAGAAAGAGAAGAGAAAGAGAGAGGAAAGAGAGGGAAAGAGAAAGAGTGGAAAGAGGAAAGAGGAAAGAGAAAGAGAGAAAGAGAGAGGAGAGAGAAAGAGGAAAGAGAAAGAGGAAAGAGAGAGAAAGAGGAAAGAAAGGAAAGAAAGAGAAGAGGAAAGAGAAAGAGAGAAAGAGAGAAAGAGGAAAGAGAAAGAGAGAGGAAAGAGAAAGAGGAAAGAGAAAGACAGAGAAAGAGAAAGAGAGGAAAGAGAGAGAAAGTTAGAGGAAAGAGGAAGAGAAAGAGAGAAAGAGAGACAGGGACAGACAGAGACAGAAAGAAAGAGAGAGGAAAGAGAGAGAGAAAGTTAAAGGAAAGAGGAAGAAAGAGGAAAGAGAGGAAAGAGAGAAAGTTAAAGGAAAGAGGAAGAAAGAGGAAAGAGAGAAAGAAACAGAAAGAGAAAGTTAGAGGAAAGAGAGAAAGGAAAGAGAAAAAGGAGAGGAAAGAAAGAGAAAAAGAGGAAAGAGAAAGAGAAAAAGAGGAAAGAGAAGAGAGAGGAAAGAGAGAAAGAGGAAAGAGAAAGAGAGAAAGGGAGAGGAAAGGGGGAGAGGAAAGAGAAAAAGAGGAAAGAGGGAGAGAAAGGGAGAGGAAAGAGAGAAAGAGAGGAAAGAGAAAGAAAGGGGGAGAGGAAAGAGAAAAAGAGGAAAGAGAAAAAAGATTGAGAAAAGAGAGGAAAGAAGAGAAAGAGAGAGGAAAGAGAAAGAGAGACAGACAAAGTGAAAAAGAGGAAAGAGGGAAAGAGAGGAAAGAGAGAAAGATAAAGGGGGAGAGGAAAGAGAGAAAAAGAAGAACGAAAAAAGGAAAGAGAAAGAGAAGAGAAAGAGAGAGACAGAGAGACCCTTTTGACATCTAAAATGAAGAGAACTCTGCATACGGTATATCTTTTTACCTTTATTTTATATATACACACACAGACACAGACACACACAGACACACACACACACACACACACACATATATATATTAAAGGTAAAAAAGGATATATGCAGTGTTATCTTCATTTTAGATAGAATATTTTTTTTCTTGTTTTCCTCGTCTAAAAACTATGTGCGTCAGGTGCGTCTTATGGTGCGAAAAATACGGTATTTATTCTTTTGATGGTAATTCTTCCTTTTTCCAATATTGTGCAAATATGATTCTTGCCACTGTTATCACATGTAAAATCAAATATATACTTTGTTTATCAATCTTTTCTGGCATAATACCTAATAAAAAAAGTTCAGGTTTAAAATCTACATGTTTTCCCAATATCTTTTCTAGCCAAATATATATTTTTTCCAGTACCTCTTTGCTTCACCACATGTCCACCACACATGATAATAAGTACCTGACTTATATTTACATTTCCAACATCTATCTGACATATTTTAAAACATTTTTGCCAATCTTGCTGGTGGCAAGTGCCATCTATAAAACATTTTATATAAATTTTCTTCATAAGAAGCTGCCATTGTCAGTTTATAATTTCTTTCCCACATGTTTTGCCATTTTTCTAATTCTATGTTATATCCAAAGTTCTTTGCCCATGTTATCATTTTTTCTTTAACTTGTTCATCTTCCATTTTCAAATTCAATAAAATTTATAAATTTTCTTAAGTAGTTTCTCATTAGAGGTTAATAATGTCTGATCAAACAAGGTCTGCTCTTTATAAAATCCATACAGTTTGACATCTTTATCATATCTAACCTGCATTAATAAGTATGTCCACCATGATAAATCTACACCCTGATTTTCCATCTCTTGCTTAGATTTTAAATTCCCTTCAGAATTTAGAATATCTCTATATGTCCATATTTTCTCAAAGTTAACTAAATTTGGATGTATAAATGCTTCTGTTGTTGAAAGCTATCCTGGTATTTTCAAATATATTTTACATTTTATTTTTTCCCATGTTAATAGTAATATGTTTCTTTCTTTTTTTTTATTGAAAAGTTTTATAACAGTTACAATATAAACCCCAAAACCAACCCCCCCTAGCCCCCCCTCCCTCCCCCACTTCCCAGAGCTGAATACAGGGTTACAAATATAATAATCATAATCTAACTAACATTAACCAACTATATAAATAACCAAATCTATAATGCGCTTTAACTCCCTTTAGCATAAATATAAACAAATTAAAAGTAAACATAATAATAATAAAAACATAAACAAATTAATATCATAAATATTAAATAGTACAATATCCAAATTGTTAAACAATACTAATACTAAAATAATAATAATATCATATAATTGAAACTAATAAAGATTCCACTATAATAAACTATTAATAATAATAATAATAATAATACTCTAAAATTTACTCATAAGCTAAATGGAACTTTTTAGTCCCATATTTATTCTGAATATAATCTATCCATCTTCTCCAAACCGAAATGTATCTTTCTTGTGAATGATCCTTCAAATAAGCAGAGATCTCAGCCATTTCTGCTAAATTTGACACTTTAAGCATCCATTCTTCTATAGTAGGCAAGCNGCAATCCTTCTTCCAATATTGCCCTACCAATAACCTTGCAGCTGTTATCAAATTCAACATCAAATTAGTTTCTTTAGTATCACAATCTGTAATAACACCCAATAAAAATAATTGTGGAGTAAACTTTATCTTTCTCTTAAAAATCTTTTGAATGTTCCACCAAATCTTAATCCAAAAAGCTTTTATATTTCTACAAGTCAACCAGATATAGAAATAAATAGCATCCAAACTACCACATCTCCAACATTTGGGCTGTAAATTAGAATACATACAAGACAACTTTTTAGGATCCAGATGCCATCTAAAAAATATTTTGTAAAAATTTTCTCTTAAATTTTGGGCCTGAGTAAATTTTACATTCCTAACCCAAATTACCGTACCTCCCATATATCCAATGGAATCGGTTCTTGAATATTTTGGGCCCACTTTACCATACAATCTTTAACTAATTCCATTTCCGAATCCAATTCTATTAAAGCGTTATAAATTCTCTTTATATGCGCTCGATTTTGATCTTTAATCTGTTTTACCAAATTCTCTCCATTAATTTAATACCAACCTTTTGATCTAACTTCCACCTAACCAACAATTGAGTATATTGAAACCAAGACTGTACAATATTTTCTTGCTTTAACTCAGCTAACAATTTTAATTGCCAATCATTCCCTACCAATTTAAGTAATTCGTTATAAGAAATCCTATCCAAATTCACACCCATACTGTAGATACCCCCTCTATCGCGTGTCCAGGAATCCCCCAAATTGGTATTTTGTAATTTAACTTATGATAATATTTTTTCCAGACACGCAGTAAGGCATTTCTTAAAATATGAGATTTAAAAACCTTGTCAACTTTTTTATTATAAATTAGGTATGCATGCCACCCATATAATAAGTCCCATCCCTCAAGATGAAGTATACTCTTATTTGTTAAATTAAGCCAATCACTAACCAGTGTTAAAACCACCGCATCATAGTATAATAGTAATATGTTTCTTATATAGTGGTTCTGAAAATACTTATGCATTTTATTTTTCCCATACCATAAAAAGGCATGCTAACCAAGTTGTAAGTCATGTCCCTCCAAATATAACAACCTTTTGTTTCTGAGAGTTATCCATTCTTTTACCTATGTTAATATAGATGCTTGATAATATAAAAGCTAGAATTAAATTGAAAATGCTACAAGAAGCTAAGGAAAATGGAGGTTTGGCTTGCCAGAGTGGGCATCAAACTCTTTATGATGTAGCTTTGCAATCAATCAGTCGATCAATCAACCAATGAGGCTTGTTGGTTTGGCAATCAAATCCAAATAATGCAAAATTGGGAAACATGTAGAGTTCCTATTTACTGGTTACAAGTACTCTATTTGATTTAAACTAGTCCCCCCTTGTTTGAGGGGAGCTGTTTTGATGCAATAGGCATTTAAAAAAATACAGTGGATTCTAAGCTAATTTCTCTCTCTCACAGAATGGAAGTAGGAGACAATTGGAGCTAGGTCTATGACTACCTCTGTCTATACTGAGATCAGCCAATACATGCAATGATATGCAAAACAGTCATTATTCAACTAAGTGATGGTGATCCCAGTGGTCAGTCCTTTCATGCACATCCTCAACCCTGACTGAAAAGTGTTCTAAGCTGATCTATCTCTTTTGTGTTTTGAAGGAAAGGTCAATCCCACCTCTACTACAATCTTCCATGGGAAGGAGCAAGACTTAACTTACTCAGTGGAGACTCCTTATGGCTACCGCCTTGATCTGGACTTTCTCAAGTATGTGGATGACATTGAGAAAGGCCACACTATTAAGCGCATTCCAATTCATCGCCGACCACGCTACAGCTCATTGCCTCGGGGCTATGGCTACACTGGTTCATGGTGGACATCCACTGAGTCCCTCTGTTCCAATGCCAGTATGGACAGTCGCCATTCCTCCTATTCTTATTGTGGCCGTAGCTTCTACCCACAGTACACTAATGCAATTCACAGCAGTGTCAATGCCCGTGTGGAGAAAACTTTGCTGGATGCTAGAAAGAAGTTAGAAGACCAGGCAGACCTAGATGGGAAAACCCCCACAGCAAGTAGTCTAGGAAGTCTCCATAGCAGTGTATCTGGATCAACAAGTTCTTTGGTTGGAAGCCAGAGTATCTCACATCAAACTTCTTACAATGGCTCACGGCAAGGTGCTCCTGGACAATTCACACCAATTGGTTCTGGGTTGTCCACTCCTGTCTCACCAACTCCAGGACATCTTCAATATGTTCGTGAGCAGATGTCTGTGGCCTTGAAGAAGTTGCGCCAATTGGAAGAACAGGTCAAGATGATCCCAGTCCTTCAGGTGAAGATCTCAGTGCTACAGGAAGAGAAACGGCAGCTAAGTGTTCAGCTTAAAAGCCAGAAGTTCTTGGGGCACCCAGGAGGATTTGGCAAGGGCAAATCACGAGGGGAGCTCTACATAGACATCCCTGAAGAGGGGGCAGGTGGAAATATAGAGGACAGCAGTACCAGACCTGACATAAAGGATAAATTGGATAAGAAGGAAGTGAGGTCAGTGGGTGTGGGAAGGACAGTTGAAGATGGAGAAGAGAATGTGGACATGGGAAGATGTGATATAGGGGTAGCAGTCAAGGAGGAGGAGTTGGGCTTACCTTGCCCAGAAGTGGAGGAGCAATGCCAAGTTATTCAGTCCCTATCCACCAAGATTGCTGTGTTAGAAACACAACTGAAGAGAGCACTCCAAGATCTCCAAGCTGCCCATCAGAAACTGGAGCAGCAGGGCAGGGAGAAGAAAGACAAAGAAACTTCAACAAGAGATGAGGGCCTGACAGAATGGGAAGCAATGGGAGAAAGTGCACAGCAGTGGAATGCCCCCATTCGGGTTGATGCAATCAAAGTTGTCCAAGTGGAAAGGGAGCCAGAGATCGCAGCCAGCAGAGCTACTGGGCCTCAGAGGGCACAGCTCCTGGAGAGCAAGGAGCCCTATGCCAGCCTCAGGCCTTCAGCAGACAAAGATTCAGTCTCTGAGAAAGTTCAGTTACCACTTTGTGCCACATACCACAGCAGTGAGATGATGGAAACCACTTTCCCAATTCATGCTGGAGCAGCAAACACAGCCACCACCTTTCACTCTGTGAAAAAGATCAGCATTGTCAACACAGAGGAGGATGGGGATGGAAATAAAGAAACAAGAGGTAAGGAACAAGGAAAGTAATCTATCCTTGATTTGCTTTCAGGGGAACAGAACTCATTTATCCAGACAAGATATTCAGTTACTTTATTATCGGTTGCAGATATACTGTATATATCAAGACAATAAGACAGAGAAATGAAAGAGTAAAGAAGAAGAAAAATATTAACTAAACAGTAAAATAAAATAAAAATGCTTTAACTCTCTAGTACTATGTGGTATAGGTAGTCCTTGACTTACAACAGTTCGTTTAGTGACAGTTTGAAATTACAATGGCACTGAAATAATGACTTATGACTGTTTTTCACATGGCCATTGCAGCATCCCCATGGTCAGGTGATCTCAAAATTCAGACACTTGGCAACTGATTCATGTTTATGACAGTCACAGTGTCCTGGAGTCATGAGATCAGCTTTTGAGAACTTCTGACAAACAAAATCAATGGGGAAGCCAGATTCACTTAACAATCATGTTACTAGCTTAACCAATGCAATGATTCACTTAACCATTGTGGCAAGAAAAGTCATAAAATGGGGCAAAATTCACTTAACAAATGTCTCATTTAGCAACAGAAATTTTGGGCCCAATTGTCGTAACTTGAGGACTACCTGAACAGTAAAAAATCAGCCCAAAGTTAATTTGACATTAATAATACAAATGTAAACTTTGCAACAGGTCTTGCTGTGGCCCCATTTCCTATCAGCTGGTTTTCTACTGTATTCATTTTGCAATTCCTTGTCAAGGATTCTTTGTTCAAGAGTTGCCATGATCTCTTCTTGTCCCAGTGTCAGCAATACATCTGCATAAAGCCCTATTTATGGATTTTACCTTCAATTCGGTAGGCACAGTATATTGAAAAGACAGACTGAATAAAATAAGAGAAGTCAAAACTTGTAGTTAAAAATTAATCTTTAGCCAGTGGTTAAATATACATAGCCATGTCCTTGTTTCATTTGCTAACAGCCCAGGTTCCAGCCATAGGCTGCACTGGAAACAGGATTTTGCCATGAGGTAATGCACCTTTCTTTTCACTTTCTCAACCAAGGGTGCATTACAATATTTTATTCTATTCTTTTAATTATCAAATTTAGAGACTGCTTATCCATTTACAGAGCGACTCTGAGCAGTGTACAATTAAAAATTTAAAAACCATATAAATATCATATATTTATAAAAAGATCTTGACAGACTTGAACAATGGGCCCTATCCAACAAAATGAGTTTCAATGTGGAGAAAAGCAAAGTCTTACACTTAGGCAGGAAAAATCAAAGGAACAAATACAGATTGGGCAAGGCCTGGCTTGGAGGCAGTAACTGTGAGAGGGACCTTGACGTCCTGGTGGACGATCACTTAACTATGAGCCAGCAGTGTGCAGAAGCACCCAAAAAAGCTAATACAATCTTGGGTTGTATAAACAGAGGCATAGAATCAAGATCACACAAAGTATTAGTACCACTTATAAAACCCTAGTAAGATCACACCTGGAATACTGCAACCAATTTTGGTCACCATACCACAAGAAAGATGTTGAGAGACTGGAAAAAATTCAGAGAAGAGCAACTAAGATGATCAAAGGCCTGGAGACCAAAACGTATGAAGAATGGCTGCAGAAATTGGGTTTGACCAGTCTAAAGAAAAGAAGAAATAGGGGAGACATGATAGCAGTGTTCCAGTATCTGAGGGGCTGCCACAAGGCAGAGGGGGACAGGTTGTTCACCAGAGCACCAAAGGGAAGGACAAGAAACAATGGTTGGAAGCTGATCAAGGAGAGAAGCAACCTGGAATTAAGGAGAAACTTCCTGACAGTGAGGACAATCAACCAATGGAACAGCTTACCCCCAGAAATCATGGGCGCTTCATCGCTGGAAGTTTTTAAAAAGAGACTGGACAATCATCAGATAGTATAGGACCTCCTGCTTGTGCAGGGGGCTGGACTAGAAGACCTCCAAGGTCCCTTCTATTCTATTCTATTCTATTCTATTCTATTCTATTCTATTCTATAAGAGGCAGGGAAAACAAGAATAAATTAAAGTTAAAAGTGGGGGGCCCTTCAAGGTAGTTAGCCAACTCCAAGGTTGCTACTCCTCTCCAAGTCCCAAGCAAGTCAGCAGAGCCAGGTCTTCAAATTCTTCTGAAAGGCCCAGAGAGTGGGAGCCTGCCTCACTTCTGGGGCAGGGGTGGATATTTTGCTTATCTATTGCCTTTAATTGGAATCTTATCCTGTAAAAAGTTTATCTTATAAAAGGTAAGATATGTAATGACTATACTTTCAATTCATACACATAATGTTTAAAAAGACACATGATATAGCACTGTATTAAATTAAAGTTGGTTTATATCTGGATCTATTAAAAATAGTCAGGACAAAAGGCTTGGCAGGATTTTCATAATCTTTAGAGAGATAAAAATTTATGGCAGAATCCCTTGTTGTCAAAGCTGGGGAAAATGTTAATGCCTGGCCTGCAAATTTATGGTAAAATTCAACTATTTTCCCACACAGCTCTAATCTTAAAAGAAGCATGCATGGAAGGAATTGACTTTTTTGCTGCAATTTATAGTAGGAGCAGAAGAAAAAAGCAGTTTTAAAATACTCTGTGAATTTCCCAGAATAAACCTAGAATAGCAAGACAGTATCAGAAATTTCATCCTTCTGGAAATAAATATTTGGATATGATGGCTTCCATAATTTCAAGTGAGCTGCTGGGAAGCAGTGGTAATTTTTTTTTATAATGTCTCTAAGGAAAGAGATATCATAAACAGGGAAGTTACTGGAGAGAGTCCACCATTATCTATCTTCCTTTGATCAAAAATCTATGAAACCTCTATTTTGAACCCAAACATGGTAAGGACATTTTAAGGAAGATCAAATATGATAGTACATTTCACATAGAGAAATATATACCAAACAATTGGTAACATCAGAGAAATATGCAAAAAATTATTTAAGTGTGTGGAAAGGTGTAGGTTTTGGGTAGGAATAGTGCCCTCCTGACATAACCCTACATCTTTCCTCTGGGTTTCCCAAACAGTTGGCCTTCTTATAACCATCTTCTAGATATCAATCAATCAGAATAGAGCAGGAAGGGACCTTGGAGGTCTTCTAGTCCAACCCTTTGCTTAAGCAAGAGACCCTATACCATTTTGGATAGGTGGCTGTCCAGTCTTTTCTTAAAACCCCCCAGTGATGAAGCACATACAACTTCTGAAAGCAAGCTGTTCCACTGGTTAATTGTCCTCACTGTTAGGAAGTTTCTCCTTAATTCCAAGTTGCTTCTCTCCTTGATTAGTTTCCATCCATTCTTTCTTGTCCTGCCTTCTGGTGCTTTGGAGAATAATTTGACCCCCTCTTCTTTGTGGCAGCCCCTCAAATACTGGAATACTGCTATCATGTCACCCCTAAATTATGCAGCAAAGCAACCTTATGCATTTAGAGAATGGTTTTTAAGGAGGGAAATTGACCAAGAACCTGACTGAATGAGTAAGTAAAATACAGTAAATAAAACAAACACCATATACTTAAGTAGCATTACATCCAGGGTCTCCAGCATGACGCTTGAGTGAATGTGTCCATGAATACTTTCCTTGACATCCCCCAAGATACAGTTAAAATTATTATTTATATTAGCAAATTAATTTTTAAAAAAGGAGGAAGGAGAACTGCCCTATCTTTAAGCAAAACTTCAGTCTCCCAGATTGATTTTCAATACTTGGCCCCTAGTGGGCTTTGTAAGCTTTCTTGTGGCTGCAGTCAAGTTTAATTTGGAAATGCACCAACTGTCTTGAAAAAAAGGCAATAGCAGGGAGTATCCCATGGCAGAGGGTATTTGGATGGGATACTAAGCAGCCTGATTTTGCTGACCTTATATGATTGTGGTTGTGCAAGCTCCTCAGCAGCCATTGGTAAGAATGAAGAGTTGTGACTTTGTGAATATTGGTAAAAAAAATCATAGCTTAATACAGTGAGGGAATATTGCTTCTGTACAAACAAAAGCTCCATAAAGGTAGCCTTCATCTTACAACCATTTGTTTAATAACCATTTGAAGTTTCAACAGCACTGAAAAAAGCGACTTTATCACCATTTTTCACACTTATGTCCATTGCAGCAACCCCGTGGTCATTTGATCAAAATTTGGACTCTTGTCAACTCGCATGTATTTATGACAGTTGCAGTGTCCCAGGGCCATGTAATCACCTTTTGCGACTTGCTGACAAGCAATATCAATAGGGAAGCCAGATTCACTTAACAACTGTGTTACTAACTAAACAACTGCAGTGATTCACTTAACAATTGTGGCAATAAAGCTTGTAAAGTTGGGCAAAACCCATTTAACAACTGTCTTGCTTAGCAATGGAAGTTTTCGGCTCAGTGGTGGTTGTATGTTGAGGACTATCTGTTCCCTGTTTTCCAGGCTTGGAATATTAAGTTATTATATGGCACTTGGCCAGGTTGTAATCAAGCCATGTATTCTATTGCATACATGGAACAATATTGCATTCCTTAATGTGAGCCCACAAAACAGCAATATTTAGACTTCATAATCAAAAAGACGTCCAAGGGGCAGTAATCTGTTGCCACTCTCCTATTTCAGAACCTGAAGAATCCCTGCAGAAAACTGAATATTCACTTCTTGACTCCCTCCAAGGAGAACAAGTAGTTCCTTGCCTCTCTGAAGACCCTAAATTGGATGTGCAGAAGGAGGAAGAGGATCAAGGTAAGAAAGTGGGGTGGAGAAAGGTGCCATGGAATCCTTTGACAAATTGATGTTACTACCTTCCTTTGTTTCTCCATAGTTTCATCCACTGCAGGGATCCCGTCAATTATGAAGAAGAAGGAAGAACCTACAGAAATACTAACTAGGAAGAAGAGCCTCCACTTTGTGGGTGTCAATGGAGGGTAAATCTCAGTTTCAGAATTATAAAGAGAATGGGAAGTTCCCAATTCATTCCTCAATTCCTAAGTTCATTCCTCAATTCCTTAATTGAGGAAGCAAAGGCATACAGGTCCATAGCCGCAGACTCCTATCTTGTTTGCTTCTGTAACCTTTAATTTGGAGTTCAGAGAAGCAATATATCATCTTCACCTCAAAGAAACCCAATAACTGAACAATTTTGTCAGAGTTTGCCTAGGAGTTCTATCATAATCCATCACTGGGATGGAGCTCTACTTACCCTTGCTGCTTTTATTGTAAGTTGCCATTTGTACCAAGACAGGTTTCCATTGTGGCCTGCAAGATCCCAAATCACCTGGCATCTCTGAAGTTCTCCATTCTTTTTTTTATAAATATTTTATTAATTTCCTAGTTTTACAATCAAGTACTTAATAGACAACGTGTTGTCTGGGTCCATTAGTAATTCAGTGGTGTATATTAACTTCTTCAATCTAGATCCAATATTGCACCATCAAATGTTTCCTCTCTTCTTCCGGTAGTACCTGTATTTCCCACAAATACAATTTTTATTGTTATTAGTAAATATACAATTGAATATCAACATCTTTGTTACATTTTTCTCATAATATCAATAATATCAGTTTTAGATTAGTTTTCTAACCAAAACATATCTTAATTGCATTTGCACTTAACATCCATATGTTCAATCAGTATCCTGTTTTTGCTTTTTTTTAGTTTTAATTTCCCATCAGTGTTCAAAATGTCTCTATTGTTTATAATTTCAAAGTAAGTTATATTTGGGTAACCAAAAGCTTCCCTTATTCAAACTTCTTAGTGTTTTCCTGTTACCCTTTTTATACCAAAATCTAATATTCTAGTTACAAATCTTATCTTTCTAGTTATAATAGTATTTCTATTTCTAGCAATTATCTATTCTCCATATTCAAACATCTAGTTAATAATATAATATCCTATCTAATAGATCAAAACGTCTATTTTCTGCAGCCTTACTCTAGCTTTCTTCCTTTGCCAGCTAACTTTCCAAGTGAATGCATTTAAATCATCAAGTAATTTTTCCTCTGTTTTTGTGTATATTGTTTGGAATAAGAAAGACCATTTGGTTAAAGTATTTTTGGAAGAACAAACCTATTGATATTCATTAAACAGCCTCCCTCCTTCTCCAATTCCCCACAGTTCTCCTAACAGCTCTATCTTCCATTCAATCAGTTCTTCTTCCTTTTCCTTGAATATGTCCTGAATTCTTGATTGGTAAGATGTCTTTCCCATTTCCGATATTGTCGCTCTGTCTTCTAGTTCTTCAGTTGTCTGGATCTGTTGGTTGGTTTCTTCCTTTAGGTCCTCAATCTTTGGATCTGCTTCCTCTAGTTTTCCTTCTATTTTATGGATTGCTAGTTCCTTCTTTGAAGCCTAAACTTCTCCATTCTGAAGTACAGTGGTAGCACATAGCCAGGATTTGCTATAGTGTCTCTCTGTTCTGAACAGAATCTAGAATAGCTTCTCAGGCTTTTTTTGGCTTGTTTCTCAACCTTGTGTTGTTCCAGGTATGAGTCTACCTCCTCTGAGGATTCCAGCACAGCTGAGAACATTTCAGACAATGAAAGCACTGAGAGTGAATACCATGAGGCGAGTGAAGGCCTCCCTTCCGGGCAGGGAATTGTAGCTGAAGCTGTGAAGCTTTCTGGAATTACCACAGATACGTTACATCCTGGCGTCCCCGTCGAGATGGGGAAAATAACTGCAGCAGATGGTCCCAGCAAGGAACCAACAGGCAAAACTGGGTAATCATCAGTTTTGGACTTCTTCAGAGCTCCTGAGAGTCTGCACTGTGCACTGTGTGTTTTATATCACCATTAATCTTTAAAAGCAATTTAAAGCTGATCTGCAGCTATCTTCATATTCTGCTGACTCCAAACGCTCTCCCCCCTAAAATCCTGTTGAAATTGCACTATTGTTATTTGATAATAGGATATATGAGCATCACAAAATGGTCCTTCCCTGCTTTACACAATGCCCAGTCCTGGAAACAGTTTCAGAGTTCTTTACTTCTTGGGTAAATAGCTCTCTCTATATGTTGTATTTTAAAGGTGGTAACAGTTGTTGCACAACTGTCATTGAATTATAACCCTGAACTAGTACAAAACAACAATTCACCATAAATTCTGTCTCTCTGTATTAATTTTCTCTGTCAGAGGAACTTCCTAATGTAATGCTAAATCAGATTTAGGGTTAGGGTTGCCAGGTGTCCACTATTTGAGTGGACAGTCCACTTTTTTCACATTATGTTCACTATTTTTTTTCACAAAATAGGGGACATTTTTTTTATTCAAAAGCTTTATGATGAAATGGTACGTAATCTAAAGCTGTACAGTCTACTTTTTTTACTACTTAACACCCCCCCCCCGCTTGTCCGCTATTTTTTGGAAGCAGACCTGGCAACCCTATTTAGGGTTATTGCTCTTTTTAATCTTGAACAAAAACTTGGTTGATATATTCCCTTTTCTTCCTCCCGCTCCCACTTTATCTAAATTGTCTTATATACAAACAAGAGTTCCAGCACACCTTCCAGTGAATTACTAAACAAGCTGACCACAAACTGAATTAGTGTGCTGACTGGTTTTAAAATAAACATTTTTTTCTTCAATTGTGTCTGATTTTCAGAGACAGTCCCTGCAGTTTTCTTGGCAAAGTTTTTCAGAACTGATTTGCCATTGCCCCTTTTCTAGGGCTGAGAGAGTAACTGGCCCAAGGTTGCCCAGCTGGCTTTGTGCCTAAGGCAGG
>NW_015386687.1:361766-400283 GCF_001527695.2 Protobothrops mucrosquamatus
ATATATGTAGAAACAGACGGAAGCTAAAATATCCCTCTTTTTTTTTTTTTTTTTTTTGCTTTCTTTCGATTACCAGGTTAGGTCTCAGCAAGGAATTGCTTTCAGCCTGTGCAGTTCTTCAGAAATACTTAGAGAGTCCCAATCCACAAATGGATGGAGAGACGGTATATGTTTATTTCTAAAGTTGGGGTGGATTTAGAGATAAAATGGCCTCTGCTGATACCTTGCCCATTTGCCAGAAGATAATAAGCAATGAAAATACTGAAAAAGCACAAAGGATTCAGTCATGAAGACAGCAAGCAAAAATGGGCCCTAACAATTTCTTACCTACCTCCCCTGTTATTTCTTTTTCTTATATGTACTCTGGCAGAAAATAGCCTATACCTCAATGCTCCACTATTGGCTCAAGCTATCCTGCCACAAAGAAGCCGACCTAGAGTTGATCTCACTGCACTTGATGGATTTCCGGGCTGTTTCCCCGCAGTTGCTAGAATTCATCATCAATATGGCGGATGCCAATGGCAACACAGCTTTGCATTACACAGTCTCGCATTCCAACTTCCCCCTTGTTGCAAAGCTGCTTGAAACTGGTAGGTGGGGACAAAAGAAAGGGGAGGGAGCCCTTTGTCAGAATAGCCCACATAAATGAACAGCAATATTAGTCCAGGGCAGTCCATTTGCCAGGGTACTTTGGGTTCTAGAGCCTAGGGTGACTTTAAAGCCACAGGAGCCTGTGAAGCAGTCTTGGATCCAAAGATGTCTTTTGAAATAAATATGAAGCAATTGGTTGGCATTTTGCCTCACCATGTATTTGCTTTTCTCTTCATGTTTTAAATTAGGAGAATGTTTTTTTAAAAAATTAAATGATGCAGAAAACCTGCTGTGCACCAAGGAACCTTCTGCAGGCACCCTGTGGCGTGCACTGGTTTTGTATTAAGGCTTGCACCTGGATTTATTTGCATTCAACATACTTCCATCCTCCATGGAATTTAGACTTGAACTTAGCACTGACAATCACCCTATGAAGTAAAAGAGGTTGAAGGGAAAGAAACTCATCAAGACCACTCATTGTGAATGTTTAAGGCTGAATGCCCCAATTCACAGACCAATGCTCTGGCCACAGCAGCACCCCAGTCTATCAGTAAGAAGCTGGATGGCTGAGACTTAATGACTGGTTGCTTAGTGACTGTTCAAAGTTACAATGGATCTTGCTAAAGGCAGTGAAATCCAGAAAAAATGCCTATTAGAGAAAATGGGTTTGTTTAACAACCACTGCATTCACTTAATGACTGTGGCATTTGCTTAATGATTGCAGTGTTCATTTAACAACTGCTGCCAAATAGGTCATAAAATTGAGCACAGTCACATGGTGATGCGCTCAGAAACTGCCCCAAATTATGTCCACAATTCTGGGCTTGATTATGGTCATAGGTTGAGAGGACTACTTGTACGAAGATGCCCCTGACCAAATACAGTAAACTGAAAGACAAAAAGGATAAGTAAAGAAATGGAAAGAGGGACACATAACTAAGGTCAAGTATCAGCAGTTAGCCCGAATCTGCAAAGATGAAGTCAGGAAAGCAAAGGATCAGAATGAATAAAGACTTGCAACAAAAATCAAAGATAATTTTTTAAAAAGTTTATTTCAACATATAAATAACAAAAAAAAGTCAAGGAAACAATTGATTCACTAAAGAGAGAAGATGGCAAGGAAGTAACAGGCAGTAGAGAGAAAGCAGAGCTGCTTAACTCATTCTTTGCATTAGTCTTCATGCAAAAACAAACTATAGCCCAACCTACCAAAAACATAGCTGTAAAAGACATAGAAATAAAAATTAAACTAAGCCAGAAAATGGTAAAAGAACACCTATCTGATCTTGATGAATATAAATCACCAGGACCTGACCGGATTATATCCCAGAGTTCTGAAGGAGCTGTCAGATGTTATCCAGAACCATTGTACCATATCTTTAAAAAAAATCCTGCAATACTGGAGAACTACCAGAAGACTGGGAAAAAACTGATGTCAACTAGCCCAAAAGAGAAAAAGACTCCAGCACCTCCCCACCAGTAATCAGCACTCAGATCAGCATAGATTAACTCCAAGGTCAACTTCAGACCAACAATCAAATAAACAATACCCCAATCAAGAACTGCCAAAGAGCCATTAGTAAACAGCCCAACCAAAGAATCCTTAAGACTGCCTCGAACCACCCAGACAGGCAAGACTCAGAATATAAACTGACAGCAAATAGCACTGCTTACTAGCACTGATGATGTTATCCAGTTAGGGCAGAAGTCACCAAACTTTTCATGCTGGCGACTAGGAGGGAAAGCGAGCAGCTGTGAAATTTGCACAGATGCGCACAAATGGGGCTGTGCACACCTACACGGGGCTAGCAGCCTTGTTTGCACATGCAACCTGTGCACGCTAGTGACCCTGTTTGCATGTGTGTGCAGGTGCTAGCCACTGCCGCTGCTAGCCCCTCACACATGCACAAACGGGTCTGCGGGCTCTAGCACAAGTGGGGGTGAGTGCGCGCTCACACGTGCGTGCACTGGCCAGCTTGTCCCATGGCCCGGTGGCCAGTAGGCCACAGCAACCTATGGTAGGTTGGGGACCCATGAGTTAGGGTAATGAAATGTTTGCAAGAAAACAAGCAAGCTCAGAGAGCACCAAGGACCCCTCAATACAATCCTTGGTTGTATAAACAGAGGCATAGAATCAAAATCACATGAAGTAGTAGTACTGCATTATAAAGCCTTAGTAAGACCATGCTAGGAATATTGCATCCAGTTTTGGTCACCACATTATAAAAAAGATGCTAAGACTTTGGAAAAAATGCAAAGAAGAGCAACTAAGATGATTAAAGGCCTGGAGACTAAAACATGAAGAACATTTGCTGGACTTGGATATGGCCAGTCTAGAGAAAAGAAGAACTAGGGGTGACAGCCACCTATCTGAAATGGTATAGGGTCTCCTGCTTGAGCAATGGGTTGGACTAGAAGACCTCCATGTTCCCTTCCTGCTCTATTCTGATTGATTGATATCTAGAAGATGGTTATAAGAAGGCCAACTATTTGGGAAACCCAGAGGAAAGATGTAGGGTTATGTCAGGAGGGCACTATTCCTACCTAAAACCTACACCTCTCCACACACTTAAATAATTTTTTGCATATTTCTCTGATGTTACCAATTGTTTGGTATATATTTCTCTATGTGAAATGTACTATCATATTTGATCTTCCTTAAAATGTCCTTACCATGTTTGGGTTCAAAATAGAGGTTTCATAGATTTTTGACCAAAGGAAGATAGATAATGGTGGGCTCTCTCCAGTAACTTCCCTGTTTATGATATCTCTTTCCTTAGAGACATTATAAAAAAATTTTACCACTGCTTCCCAGCAGCTTACTTGAAATTGTGGAAGCCACCATATCCAAATATTTATTTCCAGAAGAATGAAATTTCTAATGCTGTCTTGCTATTCTAGATTTATGTCATGTGGACCAACAGAACAAAGCTGGCTATACAGCCATCATGCTCACAGCGCTGGCTGCCTCCCAGACAGAGAGTGACATGGAGACTATTGTGCAGCTACTGAAAAAGGGCAATGTGAATGCCAAAGCCAGTCAGGTACTAACAGTCCCAAGAGATTCTTGCAAAATTGGGGGGCCACGATGAGGATGAGGATGATGGTGACAACCAGGAAGTAGTAATCATACTCTCACATGAGTGCATGGAAATTGTTCAAAATCTTTTAAAATGCTATTAACTGGCTGCAGTAGATATACAAAATCTTAACAACGTTTGTGCTTCTTCAATATTTCAGTTTGTTCATGGTTTTTAAGAGCTAGGCATTGCAACAGGCTTTTCCCTACTCTGAATTTTGCAGCCTCTTAACTCCTTTGGTTTCCTTCAACACTCCTACAGGCTGGGCAGACTGCATTGATGTTAGCTGTCAGCCATGGACGTCTCGAGATGGTCCGTGCCTTGTTAGCAAGTGCCGCAGATGTCAACTTGCAAGATGATGATGGCTCTACTGCACTGATGTGTGCCTGTGAACACGGCCATGCTGAGATTGTCCGCCTGCTGTTGGCTACCCCTGGGTGTGATGTTGCCCAATCAGACAATGTAAGTCCTGCTTATGTTTATGCTGCCGTTGTTGAGTTTGTTAGGTTGTCTTCCATCTCAGAGCTCATAGCAAAAACTCTGCACAATAAATTTCATTCAGTTCACCAGGAAAATAATGAGTCATACTTAGTGCCAAAGTTTAGTACTGGACTATTTGAAACAATTAGTAATTATTTCTCATCATTGAGTAACTGCAGCTCAATCTTAGGAAAGAAAAAGAGAAGGAGGCAGGGCATATTGGGAATAATATCATCAAGACATTATGTCCTTCCACATTAGGCTGTTAAATTCAAATAATTCTACTCTAACATTCCACACACACACCAACCTCCTTGATCCTATGTTTGACTGAGCCTTCTGCTATAATTTACCATAGTTTTCCTATTATTTAAGTATGTGATTGAAAAATGAGTATTGTGTAGCTGATCAGAAAATGAGTATTATGTGCACATTGCCAACAGCACAATGTCAGACAATTGTTTGTCATTACATGCAGAGGGTAGAGGGGATGATTCTCTTGTCTTTGGGTGAACATTAGGAATGATGGGCACCACATAAATCAAATCAATCAATCAACCAATGTTCCAGTTTGCACTGTTGGAGAATGGTAATTTATTTTATTTGTTGCATTAATCTATTGTCAGGGAGCTCAAGATGGCATACATTAGGGGTACTTCCTAATTTTACAATCACAATCTTGTAAAGTAGATCGAGTGAGAAGAAATGATTGGCTTGGAGTCAAACAACTATAGTAAAGAACCTGGTCTCTCTGATGGCCATACCTGGACCATTACCCTGTATTAACAATTCAAAGATCTGGATGACTCAGTCCCAGGTACTATTTCCTGCAATTCCAGGAAGTGGGTGGGCCACCAAAATAAGGACAATTCCTCCTTGACAAAAACAGTGATCCCCATAAGCCCCACCATCACTGCAGCCTTAAGTCTATCTTCTTGCCTTCTTCTGTAGGATGGCAGCACAGCTCTCTCCATCGCACTAGAAGCAGGCCAGAATGACATTGCCGTCATGTTGTATGCTTACCTGAACTTTGCCAAAGCCATGTCACTGGTGAGTTCGCCCTATAAGTGTAAAAGCATCTGTCGTAAAATTACTTGTAAGCCATTTTCTCTTGAAATCCAGGAAACTTCAAGATAGAGCATTCCCAATAGATGGCTATCCAGTTTTTCTTTAAGAATCTCTGTCAAAGCCTGTAAGGAATGGCTTCTTCTGTTCTTCCTAGTTTTCAACCAAAGTCTGTCTCTTGTAATTGAAGCCCATTAGAACATGCTTCCTCAACCAAGAAAAAAAATGTTTGCCCTCTTTGGTGTGGTAGTGCTAGAAAGGGCAAACTTTTTTCTAAGCTAAAGAGTTTCTTTAAGCTTTGCTCATAAGACTTTTTTCCATAATCCTAACCATACTTGGTGATGTCCTCTTTCAAATGGTCTACAGCCTTTTTTAACCACAAAGATAACAGCCACATAATTCCAGAGAAAAACAGGTTTCAGGCAGAATAAACTTCTTATGACTAAGAAATGATTCTAGTAATGCAATTACAATTTGGTGCAGCCTTAATGCATCAAACTAGAAACTGGAAGATCATGAATACTACTCCATCTTGGTCACAAAGTCAGCTGGGTGACCTTGGACCAGTCACTTTCTCTCATCCTTTGGAAGGAGGCAACGGCAAATCACTTCTGAAAACTCTTGCCAAGCAATCTGCAGGGACTTGTCCAGGCAGTTTCTGAGAATGGGACATGACCGAAAGAAAGAAAAAAATAATATTAGGTGGCCCTATGCAGTATTAATGTAATATTAATTTTTGTAATAGAAATACAAGCAAGGCAGAATTGGAACAACATGATTCAGAGTCCCTGGGGGAGACTGACATGGCATTTGGTGATAATAACAGAGGATGGGTAACTTTTCTATGGATTTAGTTTTTTTAAAAAAATAAGTTTGTTGATGTTTGAGAACTGCATAAAGCAGTGTTTCTCAACCTTGACAATTTTAAGGCACGTGGACTTCAACTCCCAGAATTCCACAGCCAGCATTGCTGGCTGTGGAATTCTGGGAGTTGAAGTCCACATGCCTTAAAATTGTCAAGGTTGAGAAACACTGGCATAAAGCATAACCATGATGCTATGACATCACTAAGAAGATGGATCAGATTCCTTTTTTTTACTTTTTCCCATTTTGGAGAGTTTAACATGCCCTTTTTGGTGAAAATCAGAGGAGAATCTGGTTACCTGACAACTCCCAACAGTTTTCAGTGAAGTGACAAGGGAGGATGGGCACCTACAACTGCATCAAGAGAATTCTAGGATCTTATTTAATCCATTTTGCCATATGCCCTCAGGGCAAGTTGCTTATCCTTCTGTGATTCCTATATTTCAATCTGCAAATTGAGTATAATTATAATCCACCCCTAATTGCTGCTAGGCTCAACATGGAGTGGTAAGTGAGCAAGGGATCTGTGCATATTGATTCCCATAGACTGCTGGGTTTGTAAAGCTGTTGTCAGATAAGGGAAAGATTGATTAAAAACAACACAACATGCTAAACAAGGTCAGAAAACTGTGGCTTTTTCATTAAGAAGCAATAATGAGGTACTTTTTTTCAGGATACCTTGAAGCAGCTGGAGCCTGAAAATGCAGATACGATATTCAGTGATACTCTGTAACCCAAAGTAAGATGATAGATTTATTTTTATCCAAAGGTTTTCTAACTTCTGCTTGAAAATTTGGCACAGTCTGGATGAAGGAAATATATATCTACAAAACCATGCATATTGCCGATGTATACAATTCCCTAGAATTGCTTCCTGTCCTTAGCTTCTTTCACTGCCTTCATCAGCTGAAATCTCACCATCCGCTCTGCTCAGAGGGAAGGGGAGCAGACCTTCCAGGAGAAGGAACTTTATGAGCTTCATTACAACAATGTGGCCATGTATCCAGCTATGCTTGATCAGATGCAGTTATGTCATATAATGAGCCAAGGGGTCTCTTAATGTTGCTATGGCCTTTCTGCTTTATCAAAACTAATGTGTCTTTCCTTTTTATCCCAATTATTCAAGAAGCAGGAGACACTGTAGGGCAGGGGTGTCAAACTGCCGGCCCACGGGCCGGATACATCATAGCGAAACCGTGCCAACCGCATTGCTGACAATGGAAAAAAGTTGCGATACATCGCGACACATCACGTGATGTTGTGAGTTTGACACCCCTGCTGTAGGGCATAAAAGGAGGCCAAAAGGAACAATTGCAGTTCCCCTCCCCAAACCTTCAAAAGTAGTTTGACTGAGATCCACAGGCATTGGCCTAGCTGCCAAATTCAAACTGCTCCATACTTCCTTCTATTGACCAATAAGAAGGTGCAAAAACTATTCAATCAGTGCCCACACCTCCATGTTTTTACTTCTCCTTCTGTGAATTCCTCTGGTGGTTTCTCAAAAAACTGACAGTTTGCTGTGTGGGGAACTGCAAAGCCTCCAAAGACCTGTGAAGTAATAGTTTCTGAGCACAATGTGATAGCAGGTAAATAGTGAGAGATGGTGGCTTGATCCAAGAAAAAAAATCATAGTGTTTTGGTGCTTCAAAAGGGAAAAATCAGCATTAGAGCAGCTCAGATTGACCAAAGCTGAGTGGAAAATAAATCAGCCCAGCTGCCCAAATTGAGGCACCAATGGAGCTGATTCTTGAGCAAAACAAATTGCCAAGAACTTGATTAGTTTAGTGTTTCCATTCCGTTGTAGAGAGACCCAGTAGACTTTAGATCTATACCTCTATATGAACTTCCTTTGCAGCAGCCAAAAAAGTCAATGCAATCCTAGGCTGCATTAATAGAGGGATAGAATCAAGATCACATGAAGTTCTAGTACTGAATTTAGTAAGACCACACTTGGAATACTGCATCCAGTTCTGGTCACCACAATATAAAAAAGACATTGAGACTATGGAAAAAGTACAGAGAAGAGCAACCAGCAACATGATTAGCAGGATGGAGGCTAAAACATATGAAGAACAGTTGCAGGAATTGGGTATGTCTAGTCTAGAGAAAAGAAGGACTAGGGGAGACATGATAGCAATGTTCCAATATTTGAGGGGCTCCTACAAAGACAAGGGGATCAAACTATTTTCCAAAGGCAAGACAAGAAACAATGGATGGAAACTAACCTAGGAGAGAAGCAACCTAGAGCTAAGAAGAAATTTACTAATGGTGAGAGTGATCAATCAATGGAATAACTTCCTTTCAGAAGTTGTGGGTGCTCCATCACTGGAGGCTTTCAAAAGAGACTGGACAGACATTTGTTTGAAATAGTATAGGGTCTCCTGCTTGAGCAGTGGGTTGGACTAAAAGACCTCCAAGGTCCCTTCCAACTCTGTTATTCTATGATTCTATGACTTATTCCTGTTCCATTGCAAAAAGGGCAAAATATTTTAAAGAGGCCAATGAAGGAGTGTCTCTCTAAATCAACTCCATAGAAAATCCTTTTGTTTTCTGTTTTAAAGGTATGGAACTTCTGTATTTAATTTACCTGAATTAATTTTTGAAATGTCTAACCCTGTGTAAAGCAGAAATTATTTTTTATTACAATGCAAAATCACAAAATAAGCAATGTTTAAATAGATCTAAAATAAGTATTTGACACTGAATTTTAAGATTTTATAAATTTGTCAAAATATTTGTATGATAAATTTATCACTGCTCATACAATGCAAGTCGTAAAAGAATCACAGAACAAATATATGCTATACATAACAAATACATACCCACTCCCAGGATTATAGCTATTTTTGGTATATGTATATGTATATATTTGTATCATTTTTTAAAAAAATATAAAAATATATAAAGGTAGTGTTGTGCAAGGACACTTGTTGTGCAAGGATGCTTACACAGCTCTTATTTATTTGAACAAAGTTTGCACAGGAGATTTTCTCCCAGTAAATTGGACCCTTAGCCTAAAATAAAGACTAACTATCCTTGTGAATTGCTTTGTTCAGTCAGATTTACTGAAAATGAGCATTTTCGATACAAGAACAATATGTAATTGATATTATTTGCCTGAATAATGAAATCAGTATTAGAAATTAGGCAAATCCATCCTCTTGTTGAAAGAATCAAGCTGATGAAAATTTATATTCCATTTGCTTTGCAAGCTGAGAAGTCTACTTAATTCTTTGTGTGTGATGCCAAACTTTACATGTCTCTCCTAGCAAGAAGTAAATAAACAAAATGAACCATAGTGATTTTTGTAATTGTAAATCATTTGAAGTAATAAAGGGCACGTCTTATTTTTATATCAATATATAGTAATATACACCAAGAAAATGATTATCTGTAAAGTATTCCAATGCACATTACATGAGGGTTTTTTTTAAAACAAAAACAAAAACAGAAGACTATGTCCAAAATGTAGGAAAGAGGCTGGGAGAACTGTTGTCTGAGCTGCAAATCATCTGGCTGACACTTTGCACAATTTATATTCTGCTTTGTGTAAAAGTTATTAGAAACAAGTTGGGGTTTGACTGAAGTTGGCTGGTTTTTCTGTGATTCTGAATTACATAAATGGTACAAGGATTTCTTAACATTCATTATCTGCTGCTGCTTTGAAACAGAATTTTAAAGGCAACAATGGAGGTTTCAGAAACTTCAGAAATGCACATATTTAGGAGTGAATCTGAATATTGTATTGAGTTATTGCTTATATACATGTAATCTTTTATATTTTCTATATGATATTTTCTATACATTTAAATGAACTTGATGTCATTTATATAGGTCATAATAAAAATATAATAGAGAAATCTCTTTGCTTCTTGATTACAGCTACATGAAAAAAAACCCTTTCCATCAGAAATAAAACCCACCCAAATTCAGATTTCTATCAGATGTTTATTTATGGAGTAAAGAGGTAATTCTTCCAAAGGGCACAATCCACCTTATGGGGAGCAGGGCCTGCCTGCAGCAAATGCCCAAATTGCCATTCCTCTAATACCTTCTGCAGCATCCACATTCATCAGAGTGGATCACTACAGAGAGCCCATAGGTTGCCCTCCCTAGTATTCCCCTCCTCTCCTTCTGCTGACCTGAGTCTTTGGAAGAGATACAGTGGAGTAGAGGTAAATCCAGTTCCAAGCAAACTTTCTGAACCTTAAATTGGACTGTGGGCATGTATGGATCCATGCCTTGTCTTCTTTTAATGTTTTGGGGGACTGTGTACACAGACCTGGCTTTATGAATCATGATACAGATGCCTAATGAAAAAATAATTTAATAAAAATATCTTGGAGTTATATTTATTATTTGGTTTGCAAATGATGCTATCATGTGATGAAATAGTAAAGGGCTTTTCTCCTTCTATTAAAAAGTTGTCTGCAGCTAGTTTTGGTGGGAACTGGAAATAGTCTTATTTTTGGATGAGGTTTGATACTACACTCTGAATATTTGGTGGTATTGGATCTACAGTATTACTCCAGGACATCCAAAAGTATTTAATTTTAATATTTGGCAAAATGTAAATTGGCCTATAATAATCTCCTCCCATATAATGGCCAAATTAGCTATTATTTTAATTATTCATCCACACATGTTTATTAAGCATGCCCACTCCCAGTCAAAGGGTGTCAGGAAATGACACAAAAGGGGAGATCCTCTTGATTTTCCCTGAGAAGGCACCAGTGGAGCCTTAACTTTCAATTTCTGATTGAGCACCAGTGTCATCTTTGTTATGTCCAAGACAGGGAATGTTAAAAACTAAACGCCAAGGAGGGTGCTTCACCCTTGCTCACCACTCTGTTCTATGGCCCTGGCAGTTTCAGAGTGGCAGTATTCTCCCCATCACCCATTTCTACTGCCAGCTGTTTTCTTATTAAATAAGAAATTATTTAATTTCTTCCTAAAATACACAAAAATACTTTAAAGGTATCAGTTTGTTGCTTCTAAGGGAGTCACCCCTCCCAGGCAAGGGAGAATAATATTTATACCAGGGAAATTCAGCATCATTGAAGCGCAAAGGCAATGGGGGTAGGACTGTCTGTGAACACAGCTGCCTGCAACATGGGCATGCTCTCTAGGCCAGGTCAAAGCAGTCTAGCTGCTTTGGTAGGTCACTTCCTTCTATCCAGGACATAACATATAAGCAATGCTTGAGCAGGGTCCGCAATATTGTCTGGGACACTACACATCCTCTCCATGACCAGTTTTCTTTGTTGCCTTCTGGGAGGAGACTTGGCAATATCTGAAGCAGAACAATTAGATTCTGTAATAGCTTTACACCAGGGGTGTCAAACTGCCGGATGTGTCATGCTGAAACTGTGCCCACTCCATTGCCTGCAATGGACAAAAAGTCACGATATGTCGTGAGTTTGACACCCCTGCATTACACCATATAGTATCAACCTTGTTAACTCTCAAGACTCTTTTTTTCCACTATGTATTCAAAATGGACTGTGAGATATATATATATATATATATATATTATATACAGAAAGATTTTCAGACAGACGGTCTGATTGATTGCACCTTTGGCATTTTTGACTGCTATACTGCAGTTCTACTTTTTATAATCTCTTTTGCCTTGCAGCCCCCCAACTAGGGGCGTTAAGCAGGCTCAAGTCGCTACTGCGATACATTACAAATTCAGATTTCTTTTTGCTGACAAGAGTTAAAGATTTAAGTGGGAGACTAGTATAGCTATTTCGGAGTATATATGTTTGTGTGTGTGTGTGTGTGTATGTATGTGTGTGTGTGTATGTATGTATGTATATGTATGTATGTATGTATGTATATGTATGTGTGTATGTATGTTTTCCCCAAAATAAAACCTGGTCTTTTTTTTTTTGCCTCTAAACGAGTCACCAGGTCTTATTTTCGTGTGTGTGTGTCTTTTCCACTCACCTTGTGGCAGCGGCATCGACAACCCCACCCAGCTGGTCCACTTCTGTGGCCAAAGAAACAGCTTCATTCTGTAGCTGAGAATGGAACTCTGGCCTGCATTTCGCTGTCAGCTCTGCAGCCAAGAACTGAGCTACAGATTGAATCCATAGCTTCCGGCAAGGCCTCTAACTGTGAAATGCAGGCCAGGGGACACTGCAGAAGAAATGGGTAGACGTGGAGAAGCAGGCTGCAATGGTAAGTGGGTGTGGGGCATGTGGGCAGCTCCACCCCCCCCATCCTCACCCTAGCTTGATTTTTAGCATGCGCTTCTGCCCCAAACTAGGGCCTATTTTTGGAGTACGGCTTATATTAGGCCCACCCCAAAAAAATCAAGCTAGGGCTTATTTTTGGGTAGGACCTACATCTGGGGAAACACAGTATGTATATAGCATGTGTATATGTGTGTTATGTATGTGTATGGCTATAAATATGTATGTTTGTGTGTGTGTGCGTGCGTGCGTACATTCTTTTGAGAGTGGCAACAGAATTTTATTTTTAATACGTGCCACTGTACTCACAGTAAAAAATGATAATAAATGTTATCTATTCTATTCTACAGGCCCATTTTGCCCAAGGCTTTCTAGTAAAAGCATTTTCCATTAGGCAGATCTAGGGTTTCTTTTAACCCAATAGAGCTCTGACCAGGAAGATAGAAATAGAATATTGTATCTCTTAAATCATGAATCGCTAGTTCTGCAGGATAGAAAATGAATAAATATGAACAAAGGAACATTAAAATAGAATCATAGCCATGGCCAGGAATACTAAAACCACATCTGCATCAACAATGTTAAAAACTTTGGAGACAATGCACAGCAATAACTTATGTAAGAAAGCACTCTTTCACATGTTCCAAGGAATCCATGAATATTTTCAAAAAATTAAGTTTGGTAAAATACATGGAGAAGTGACTGCATGTTTCTCAGCCTCAGCAACTTTTAAGATGGGTGAATTTCTGTAGGCAAGTCTTCTATAAAGGCTTCATGATATGGTTATTACAGGGTTGGCTGGGGTAATACCTGGAGTTTTCTCCAGGAAAATATCTCCCTACTCCAGGCAATGATTTGGCCAGTCTTTGGAGAGTGGAGGACCAGAGTTATGGAGAGGTCCAGCATTATTATAATCCTTGGAGGTGAAATGGGTTCTGAGGTCATGGATTCATTACATTTTTAGGTATCTCTGGGATGGAAGAGTTGATCTTCATGTGTTTTTCTGCTTTATTAGATTTATGGGCTCCAGTAAGGTTGTTGTGATGAGTCAGGCTTCTTTTCTTGCCCTTTGGCATTCTGGGGACATCCAGTTAAGCCAGAAGTAATAAGGTCTGTTACATGCTGGGAGCTTATTTCAGAAGCTGCTAGTATGTTTCCATCTTGGCTCTTCCTCGGTGAACTTCACATTCTCAGAATTCCTCAGCCAGCAAATTCCTTGCATTTATGAAAAAAATTGCTGATGATCCCGTTCCCCCTCCAGGCCAGTAAATGCTTTTGGGGTTTGATTCTATAAAGTGAAGGTGTAAATCAGGGTGTCGAACAGAATGCAAGTAAGTCAATTCAACATTTCTATGTTGAAATAAACTCAGAAAGAAGACAAACAAAGACAAAAGAAGTGATCTGGAGGCTTCCTGCTATGGGAGGGCCACCCCTCTCCAGAATAAAAATATTATAAAGGATATTAAAAGAGGCAGGATAGAATATTTGCCCTAAAGGAGGAGAAAAATCTTAACAATGGCAGAAAGCAGCCCCAGTCTTCCTGCTATAGGAAAATAGCCTCTAGCAGAAGCCTGAAGAGGCTAGTCTTTAGGAATGATATTTTGCATCCATTCAGAAAGCTGGGCCACAGTATTCATAAATAAAGAACAGCCAAAAACCCTAAATAAGTAACACAATAGGCAAGGAGCCCAAACTGACAAGATTAGCTCAGACAAACAATATACCTAGGATTTGCATTTCTCCTCTTGCCTGAAGAGCAGCCATGACCCCTACATGACCCCATAGGAATCTGATAACAGCTATTAAAATATGAAAGGACTACGCCGGCCTGGCATAGTTTTGATTGTGTTTTGGTAGGGGTTTTTATATGGGGTATTTTAGAGCAGGCTTTTTATTTAATATTTATTGTGATTTTTATTATCGCCTGTTCACCGCCCTGAGTCCCGTAAGGAAGATAGGGCGGTATATAAATTTAAATAATAAATAATAATAAATAATAAATGGCCAGGGGGCGTGGCCAGCTGATCACTCAGGTTGCAGAGTGCCTGTGGGGGGGAATCTGTGGGTCTCTGGGATGGGACTGGGGTGGGTGCCTGCCTTCCTTCCCTTCCTTCTCTCCCCTTGTCCCTTCCTTCCTTCTTTTCTTTCTTTCCTTCACCTCCCTTAGTCTCTTCCTCCTTCCCTCCCTTTCCCATTGTCCCTTCCTTCTTTCCTTCCTTTCCTTCACCTCCTTCTTAGTCTCTTCCTCCTTCCCTCCCTCTCTCCCATTGTCCCTTCCTTCCTTCTTTCCTTCCTTTCCTTCCCCTCCCTCTTAGTCTCTTCCTCCTTCCCTCCCTTCTCCCCATTGTCCCTTCCTTCCTTCCTTCCTTCCTCCCCTCTTTGTCCCTTCCTTCCGTCCTTCCCTCCCTTCCATTGTTCCTTCCTTCCCTCTCTCATTGTCCCTTACTTCCCTCCCTCTTCGTCTCTTCCTTCCTCCCCCCCCCCTCCGTGCCCAGGAAGGGACAAGGGGAGGGGGATAGGCCGCCAGCGCGGCTGGGGGCTTTGCTGCTGGCAAACCTGCCTGTGCACAGGCAGAGACAGAGGAGAGCTCTGCCCAGCTCACTTGCTCAGCTTCGCCGGAAGACATGCCGCTTGCTAAGTTAGCAGAAGCTCCAGGATCAACGCCGGGCTACAGCTGATTCGCGCTTCTGCTAAATTAGCAAGCAGCATGTTTTCTAGCAAAGCTCGAGCAAGTTTGCTGGGCAGGAGCCAAGGAGAGCAGCTACAGCTGATCTGCGCTTCTGGGCTGCTCCCATCAGCTGTAGAGGCTCGCCCCGATCCTGGACAAGAGGGAAGGAAGGACGGATGGAAGGGACAAGGGGAAAGAGGGAGGGAAGGAGGGACAAAGAAGGAGGCGAAGGAAAAGAAGGAAGGAAGGAAGGAAGGGACAAGGGGAGAGAGGGAGGGAAGGAGGGACAAAGAGGGAGGAGAAGGAAAGGAAGGAAGGAAGGAAGGAAGGAAGGAAGGAAGGAAGGAAGGAAGGAAGGGACAATGGGAGGGAAGGAGGAAGAGACCAAGAGGGAGGGAAGGAAAGGAAGTTCCAGCCAGCAGAGGCTTGGCAGCCCAGCTGCCGAGGAACAGAAGAGCGTAAAGCCAAGGAGAAGAAGGTGGCGGTTTCCTCCCAAAGGGGGCTCCTTTTCTCCACCCCTTCCCTGGGTTTGTGGGGAATTTCTCATCACCAACGCTGACAGGTGCTCCTTTGGGCCCGCCGCGAGCTTTCTCGCCCCTTTGCTTCTCACCCCCCCGCTTTCGTGAGGATTGTGGCGCCCTTGGGAAGCCGATCGTGCTTTGAAGCTTAGGAGAGGAGGAGAAGTCCCTTCCTTTTTCCCTCCCTCTCTCCCTGTCAAGCCCCGGCGGGCTCGACATGAATGGGCAGAGGAGGAGTCGAGGATGGGCGGGATGGCAAAGGAGACCAGCTGACAAGGGCATGTTCGGGGGTCGCCAGCTGACGGGCGCAGGAGTTGGGTGCTGCGGCGGCCCCCCCTTTGCTGACCTGCGTGCACGAGAAGGTCAATCGGTTGCTGCACAATGAGTCTCTGGGGAAGGCGGGGCCTTGCTCTGCGCCTGCGCTCTTCATGCGCCCCTGCAGGGCACATTTGGTAGAGTTCGTGCAGACTGCCGCCAAGCAGCATATTTTCCACAAACAAGTGAGGTGGAGCAGAGGGGGGGAGGGAGAGAAGGCGGTTGACAAGCCCTGCCTAAGACCATCGGAAATATGTGTTTTCCGATGGTCTTAGGCGACCCCTGTGAAAGGCTCGTGCGACCCCCAAAAGCAGTGGTCCTCAACCTTTTTAATGCCGCGACCCCAACCGGTCGTAAGTCGAGGACTAAACCGGTCGTAAGTCGAGGACTACCCAACTGGTCGTAAGTCGAGGACTTTCCCTGCCCGGGAGCGCCGTGCATGTGTGGTTCCGCCCCCTGTGCCGGCCCGAGGCGTAGCTGGCAAGAGATGGAGCAGGCCGACCACCAGCTGGCCCAGCTCAAGGGAGGTAAGGCACCCGCCGGAAAAGGGGAAAAAATGGCGGACAAAAAAAATGGTGGACAAAAAAAATGGTGGACAGCCTTGCTTGGCGACCCCCATGAAATGGTCGATCGACCCCAAATGGGGTCCCGACCCACAGGTTGAGAACCACTGCCCAAAAGGGTTGCGACCCACAGGTTGAGAACCGCTGGTCTAGAGAAAACAGAAATAAGCAGAGATGGTGGGAGGAAAGGGCACCATTTCTGTTTGACAGATTGGTGACTGGCCCTACCTACCATGAGAGTCCTCTTTTGCAATTGTTAGTAAAGTTCTTTTTTTAAAAAAATTCAAAGATATTCAGCCTAAAAATGTTAGGTCGTTGCTTAAATGTCAATAAGAAACTAGCATAGCTTCATTCTTCCCCCGCAAATGAAGGGCCTTATTGGCTACCTACTAACACTTTGTTCCTATGAATGGGGGGGATGCAGTGGAATGGCTGGTGTCTCTCCATGATGAAGGGCTTCCAGAACGGCAAGACTTGGATGCTTTCATGAAGCATTGTGAGTCAGGTTTGAAGACCCCGCAGTTGCTCGGCATGCAGAGATTTGCATCCACTCCTACAGCAGGTCAAACGGCCAGTGACAGAGTACATCTAAGATTTCCGTGGCCTATCAGATTGGCTGAGAGATTGGTCCGAGCGTATGCTGGTCTACCAATTTTGGAAAGAGCTGAACAAAGAGCTATATCTCAACTGCCTGCCCCAGGGAGTGCCACGCAACCTTTGATCATGGTGTCAGTTGGCCACAAACATGGAGCTCGACCTGATGGAGTACCATGAGCACGGACATGAGAAATGATCCCACTGGAAGCCCAAGAGACGTCCAGCACCCGGTGTAAGAAGAGGGGGTGCAACCACTGCCACAGGGAAGAAGCCCCACTGGGGTGCAGGAACATGCTTCTGATGTGGGAAGACCACAGAACAGCTGATTGCCCCATGCCCTGCCTAGTATTGGCACCAGGAACTGCAGCCCAACTGAAGCTGGAAAAGCCCCCAGTGAAGCCAAAGGGGGAGACATGGGTGGCTCGACATACAGGTCTCTCCCCAATCCAGCGAAAGGGAGAGAACTCCAACCCACAGCAAACCCAGCTTGGTCTTCTACAAGAGTGACAGCGAAAAGGAAGATGACTCAATGGTAAGTGGCACCATCATCCCCATGATGGCCCGAGTGGAGATTCAGATGCTCTCTTTGGGAGTAATGGGGGTCCTCATGGCCTTGTAGGACTTAAAGGTGCACCCGGTGCCTAATCAGCCTTCAGACTGTTGAGAAACTAAGGCTGAGGCTGAGGAAGTTAAGGTGGCCCATGGGGTTCTCCCAGCTAGATGGTTCCCTTTTGGGAGGGGCACCAGCAACTTGCCTAACAGGGCTGGGACCCATGTAGAGACTATCCACTTTATTGTGGTTCCTGGAATGACCGAGACATGGTCCTGGGACTAGCCTGGTTGAAGAAATGGAATCCATCAGTAGATTGAGGCAGCAATAAGTGAATGAAAAAGAAAGCAGCTAACCGGCAGGGGCCAATGAAAGCACCACACGCCAGCCACGAGCCTGTGGTTAGTAAAATGAAAGCGGAGTCAGTGAACACACTAAAGGGAAATGAGGAGTTAGAGCTGCTCATTCCGGGTGAATACTGAGACCTAACAGAGACATTCAGTGAAAGGGGATCAGGCATACTCCTGCCCATTGCTGTGCTACTAAGATCCTTCCAGGGGCAAAATTGGCAAAGCCGAAGATGTATTCAATGACCCCGAGGGAGATGGAGGAACTGCAGGGGTTTATAGAAAAGAACTTAGCCAGCGGATTTATCCAGCCAGCGAAATCAAAGATGGTGGCCCCTGTGCTTTTCAAAGAGAAGAAACATGGGTCTCTTAGGCTGTGCATGGATTGAATGGACTGAATTGCATCTGTGCACATAATATGTATCCCCTCCCTCTCATGTGGGACATGCTGGGTTACCTATCCAAGGAGACGATTTTCAGCAAACTGGATTTAAGGGAAGCCTATTGCCGAGTGAGGATTAAAGGAGATGAATGGAAAACCGCATTTAACTGACCTCTGGGTTGCTATCAATTTCAAGTGATGCCATTTGGGTTGCAAGGAGTGCCAGCAGTATTCGTGCAATTAATAAATGAGATCCTGCATAAGTACCTGTACAAAGGGGTGCTGGTGTACTTGGATGACATTCTAATTTATACTGAGACCATGGAAGATCATGTAAAGCTAGGGAGATCAGTACTTGAGAAGTTGCTTAAAGCCCAGCCGTACGTGAAGTTATCACAATGTGACTGCCACAAGAACAGCCTAGACTACCTGAGGTATCGTATCTCCAAAGATGGGATGGCAATGGACCCAGGTAAGGTGAGGGCAATTCTGGAGTGGGGGCTCTTCAAACCAGGAGGCAGTTACAGAGTTTCCTGGGATTTGAGAACTTTTACCGGCAGTTCATCCCAACATTTGCCTAGAACAGTGATGGCAAACCTTTTAGAGACCGAGTGCCCAAATTGCAACCCAAAACCCACTTATGTATCGCTGGATGCTGAGTGGGCGTGACCCACTAAGTGGGCATGGCTACGGTGGTCATGGCAGACTGGGTGAGCATGGCCAGGGTGGGCGTGGCCACCTCAATGTTGCTCCTGGGGAGGGATGCCTGTGGGGACTGGGCAGGGTTGGGGAAGATCCAGGGGGTCTCTGGTGGGTGGGGCAGTGGGCAGGAGGCTCATCCTGCAGGGTGAAGCGAGGTGAGGGAGGGGGCAGGGCACGAGTGGTTGCAGACAAAGGGGGGCTCCGGTGAGGAGGAGGAGGCGGAGGAAGAGGGTTTAAGCAAGCTTAGCAACTGGAGTGAGGAACCTTCCCAAAACAAATGTGCTTCATGGGTAACCTAAAAGCACGAAACAAGAGACCAAACCCTGCTGCAACCACCCAGCAGATGGGAGGGACTAAAAACTAAACAGCCCCCCCCCCCGCCAATCCTCAACAGAAATGCTCACGACAACAAAAGCCCCAGACAGGGGGAAGAGCATGGGCAGGCGGGCGTCTAGCTCAGCTAATGGCTTGGGGGGGAAGGGGGCAGCTACACCCCTCCCAAACACTGCCCTCTCACGAAAGCAGGATGAAAACTCCAAAAAGCGACAAGGAAAAAAAGTTAAAACAGAAGAGTGTTTCGCGATGGTTTTCTTCCCCACTTCCTTCTAGCTGCAGTTTAAATATGTAAAGACCACAAAAGAAAAAACTTGGCTTTCTCTCGTTTTAATTCAGAAGGCAGGAACGGGAGGATTGGGGGGGTTGTTTGTTTCAAAGGAAGGGAAAGAGAGGGCCTGGGGGAGCGCGGCTGGTGAATAGCAATGGCGCAAGGCTTCTGGCTATGCAGGAGGGCATTGGGGGCGCATTCTCTTTAAAAGAGCAAAACAAGGCAAAAAGTAAAAATCCCCCACTCACTCCACCTCCCAAAAACACAGTAACAGAGCTTTCAATGATACAAACAACTTTTTATTGAAAGGTAAAAGTTTGCATTTGGCATACTTTTGAAAAATTAATGTGATTTTTGCTGTTGTATGCATGCTGATAATTTATCTAACCTTGGCTCATATTTTGTAAGTTTGAGAACAACAAGATCATCTGTTAGTCTGTTTCTGATGTCAGATTTGATATAATTCAAAGCTAAAAACAGCTGCTCACAAGCATAACATGATCCAAACAAAATAAGGAAAGCAATCCCAAGTGCTTTCATTGACTTAAAATTATTTGGCAGAGAATTCCACACTTTAAGGATTTCATTTTCAGAACTAACTGTGCTGTCCTTTGTCATCCCTTCTATCTTCTCAAGTGTTTCATGCAGGTCATAGACCAGTGGTGGCGAACCTATGGCATGGGTGCCAGAGGCAGCACTCAGAGCCCTCTCTGTGGGCACGCGTGCCGTTGCCCCAGTCCTAGGCCTTCAGCTGGGTTTTATAAAACCTTTTCACTTTAGGCCTCCACCGCCATGTGCAAAAAAAAAAGGTTCAATCAATCAGTCAATTTCAATTTCTCGCGGAAAAAAAAAAGATCTTGCAAAGTTGGAATTGATTGATTGAACTTTTTAGTCCCACCCAGTCTGCTGTTACCACCGCAGCCACGCCCACCCAATGGGCCACACCCACCAATGGGCCACACCCACCCAATGGGCCACACCCACCCGGCACCCGACGATGCATAAGTGGGTTTTGTGTTGCAGTTTGGGCACTCGGTCTCTAAAAGGTTTGCCATCCCTGTCATAGACTTTATTTTTCTGGATAGAGCTTTCTTGAAATTCCAATAGCTCCATTTCCAGATTTCCTAAATCTAATCAGTATAAGCAGGAAAGATCAAGTCCTTCAAATTTGGCTTTATCTGGAGAAGTAAGAAAACACAGGGTTGTCTCTATCATACGGAACTGTAAAAATCTGTTACTAAAATTCATCTTTGCAGCTGCTACAATGCTAGAAAATTCCTTGTGGATTTCCTGAAGGCTTGTCGGATTGTCTGCAAATGTAAAAGTTTCTAAATGCATTTTTAGATTTGAAAAATATTTCAGCTGCCCACTCTCAAGGTCTCTTTCAAAAACCTGCAGTTTTCTCTCAAATGTTTTGATATCACAAAACATCCTTTCTGCTGTTTTCCCTACACCTTGTAGTTGTGAGGGATTGTTGATTCTAGGGATCTTTCTTTTTAATCCCAGCTTCCTGGCTCCAATCTTTCTGACAAAATTATCATATCTGCATTTCTGCAGACCAGGTTTCTGTCTGAGGCAGAGAGACTTGAGGTATGTGTGTGTTGGTTTCTGCCTTTAAAATCCTTTGGGGAAATATATTCTGCCTTTTTAATATTTCCCAAAATATTTCTTTCTCTGGATTCTTCCCACAGTTGTAAGTCAAAGACTACCTGTATATGTGCTAAATAATACTAATCCAAATGCTTGGTTTAATTTACAGAACTAAAACCAGTGATTTAGTTCACACAACAGATTGAGCTACAAAGTAGCCAGCCACAGTTAAGCTCAACGTAGAAACTTGCCACTATTGCGTGCAGTCTAACCAAAGTAATTTTGGCAAGTAAGCACAGCCCCATTGCTGCCTGCTACAGTTTACTGCATAAACATCCCCACTTCAGATGTTGCATTTTGGCATCAAGAGACATTCCTGCCAATGTATATACTGTATACAGAGGCATTTGTGTGTAAGTCTGTACAAAGGCTTCCTGGAATTCCAAACTAGTGGTGTGTGGTTGCAGCAAAGCTTTCATTTAAAGTGCTATTCATACAAGTCTGCAGCCGACTCCCACAAACTTTTGGCACTTGCCTAGTGCTGCTGCTTAGGTGGTGAGCGTAACGTCAAAACACTTTCTTCATAGAGATGCTGGCTACATTTGCACAACATTCTTAATTGCAGCTTATTGATTTAATGTTATGTACCGCTACCCCCAAAAGGACCGCTGAAGTCCGGGTTCTCCTGGCCCTCTCTTGGTCTGGCTGCCGGTCCAAGGGTTCCCTTACTTGGACACCTCTGCTTGGCCGTGACGCGTGGTGCAGTGGTGCTCAGTCTCTGTCAGCAGCAATTCACATGAGGTGATGATGGTCAGTCTTTGTCAGCAGCGGCTTACATGAGGTGGTGGTGGTCAGTCTCTCGCAGGCAGCTCACGTGAGATAATGGTGGTCAGTATCTGTCAGCAGCAGCTCACATGAGATGATGGTGGTCAGTCTCTAGGCAGGCAGCTCACATGCGATAATGGTGGTCAGTCACTAGGCAGGCAGCTCACGTGCGATGATGGTGGTCAGTCTCTAGGCAGGAGCTCATGTGCGATAATGGTGGTCAGTCTCTAGGCAGGCAGTGCACGTGCGATAATGGTGGTCAGTCTCTAGGCAGGCAGCTCACGTGCAATAATAGTGGTCAGTCTCTCTCAGTAGCTCACAGGAACATCCCTTGTTCTGTCTCCTTTCTCCCTCTGGCCTTGCCCCACTGGAACCCCTCCTTCTCTATTCCCTTCTCTCCTCCAGACTTGCCCCACAGAAACCTCTCTTTCCCTTTTCCTCTCCTCTAGATTTGCCCCACACAAACCTCTCTTTCACCTTCCCTACTCTCTGGCTTTCCCCACAGAAGCAGAAGATAAAAACAATCAACCTCTTTTCTCACTCTCCCTCTATTTTTCCCCCTTTTCTTCTTCGTGCCACCACCAAACTCCTCCCCTTCTTTTCCAATCACTTTCTCTCTTCTCCCTGCCTCTTCCCTCTTTCTTCCAACCAGCCACCCTCTGAGCTGCAGCAGAGCCTCCCAGCCAGCGCCAATCCTGTCCCAGCTCCTCTCTCCGCTGCAATTACTTTTTGGTTTCAGAGGAAGCCCTGAACTAGTTTTTTAAAACTCACTGGGCACACCCATCTTCCAGGATTAGTTTATTAGTTCCGCATTGTAAAAATGTACAAAATTGGGTTAATTTACTAAACTTTCAGCAAGCATGTCATGCCAACAGAGCTTTGGCAGCCAAAGCAACAAAAATGGGCATGTTAAAACACCCACCCACCTTGCGTCTTCGCCTCAGCCAGTCTACCGCTTCCATGTCCATGACAACAAAACTCTCCCACCTCCCGTGTGGGCAGTGCCTCTCCTGAGGTGAGCCTGCATACGCCTTCACAGATGGTCTGGCGATGTGGAAGTATGAGCGTTCAGAGAGAAACTCCGAGAAGATCGCGCACATACTCCCCCACCCGGCCGGGGCTTTTCCAGCCCCGCCCTCTGCTCTCAAGGCACCAAACACCCTGCTTCCATTGAGACTGTGCCAGGGGGGCGGGACCAGTGGCCTAGCAATGGAGACATGGAAGCGGTAGGCCGGCCAATGTGTGCATGCGTGTGTGGAGCGGTTATCAACAGCGGCAGCAACAGCAGCCCTGTGCAGTGAGAGGGGCACGTGCAGTTTGGGCAGTGTCAATGGGGGCGGGGGGGCGGGGGAGTGGCTGCTTCCTTGAGGATGGAGACCAGAGTCAGCTGCAGCAGGCAGGAGATAGCCCAGTGATGGCGATGGTGTGCGCGCCCACAGAGAGGGCTCTGCGTGCTGCCAGTGGCACACGTGCCATAGGTTCGCCATCATGGGCCTAGAATGATAGCCCTACCTATCACCAACTTGCTCAAGATGGGAGGGGGAGTGAAGCCTAAACCGAGTCAACCACTACACTGGTCCATCAAATGCCAAGTGGCTTTTGAGAAACTAAAGCAGCTCTTTGCTGCAGAGCCCGTCTTGAAGCATCCAAACCCAGATGAGCCTTTTGTAATCCAGGCAGACACCAACAATATGGCAGTAGGGGTGGTTTTCATCCAGAGGAACAAAAAGGGGAAGCTGCAACCCTGTGCCTACACATCTCGCAAGTTATCCGATACTGAGAGGTGCTGGGCCATTTGGGAGAAAGGAGGTTTATGTTGTCCGATGGGCTCTTCTGACCGAGGCAATTTTTGGAGGGCAGTAAGATTCCCTTCATGGTGTGGATGGACCACAAGTACCTGAGGCATTAAGGTCCCCAAGGAAGCTATCTACTAAGCAGGTCTGATGGGCTCAGTATTTTAACTGCTTCAATTTCACCTTCGCTACTTGCGGGTAGAACTTCCTAGCAATGCCTTCTTGCATGCCCCAGTACAGAAGTGCCCTAGAGGAAGTAGTTGATCCCATCATCCTATCCAGGCAGCTCCCAGCACCAGAGCTTACACGGCAGCAGAGAACAGCCTCTTTGTAGCCAGTGGGACATTCGTTGACACAATCGTGGATGAATCATGAATCGGTGGATGAATGGTTCCAGAGACATAAAGATGTCAAAAGATGGCTTAGCATGGGAGTAAATTGTACATCCCAGCTAGCCAGAGAACCTTGGTCCTGCAGAGGAGCCACGATGTAAAACTCGCAGGGCATTTTGTATTTGTGAAAACCCTTCATTTGGTAAAAAGAATTTTGATGGCCAAAAATGAAAAAGGACATAGAAGCCTACGTGGCTAGTTGCCTTGTGTGTGCCTCCATGAAGTGCCTACCTGGAAAGCCTACACAGGCTTGTTACAATCGGTAGCCAACCTGGCTAAGCCGTGGGAAGAGATATCCATGGATTTTGTTGTGGAGTTGCCTGAGAGTGCTGGGAACACAGTAATTTGGATTATCATTTACTTGTTTTTGAAGCAAGCATGCTTTGTGATGCGTCTGAAGATTCCTTCAGCCTGGGTCCTAGCCAAGATTTTTGTGCAGCACATCTACTGACGACATGGGGTCCCGAAGTGCAGTTCACCACAAAGGTTTGGCAGGAATTCTTAAAAATGATTGGCTCCTACTAGGGACTTAGCTCCATCTATCATCAGAGTACTAATGGGGGTCCTGAATGTACCAACTCACTAGCAGAGCAATACCTGTGCTGTTATGTAAATTATCCGCAGATTAATTGGGTCAAACTCCTAACTTTCGCAGATGTAGCATATAACAACTCAGTGCATAGGTTCTACTCCCTTCAAAGTGGCCACGGAGACTGAGCTCATGTCCATGCCTGAGCTCCCAAAGGAAGCTCCATCCTTAGGGTCATTGATTGGATACGTTAAAAGCCATGTGGCCCACTATGTGCGAGGCACTGAATAAGGCTAGGAAAAGTCAAGAGGCAAGCAGATTGGAAGAGAACCCCCCAGAGAGTTTAGAGTGGGGGAATAAGGTGTACTTGTCTGCTAAGTAACTAAACCTGAGGTAACCTTGCAAAGTTACATAGGACCTTTCCACATCGTCTGGATCATAAATCCAGTGACGATGGAGCTGATGTTACAGAGAAGCTTCAGGCAAGTTCATCCAGTATTTCATTGCAGCCTTTTAAAACCTTTTCGGGAATCTGGTTTGAGGACAGTCAAAGAAACACATCCTCCACCCATCCTAGTAAAGGGAGCGGAGCACTATGAGATTAAAAAGATTCCCAACTCCAGGTATCACAAGGGAAAATTAGGCAATGAGATTAGTTAAGAAATTTCACATTAGTTATCCTCAACAGCTCCATTAAGGAACATAGCAGTAGTTGGGCTGTATGTAATAATGTATTTTATTCTTGTTCCAGGTCTACCTTTCTTCCAGAGGGGTTGGCATGTCAAGGCTGGTTCGCCCTTTCACCTACATTTTCTCCCTTGCTCATAGCTTGAAAAGATTGTGGAATGGAATGCAAAGGTGGGAGGGATAGTATTTAGGCAACTGAGGTATTTTTGAGAGCCTGCAGGAATGCCAAGGTCACTAATGCAAGTGCTAGATAGAGAAGTGGACTTTTCTCATAACAAGAAGTATTACTATTGGACAATGTGAATACCCGGTGGGTGGGGGCGAGGGAATCTATTGTTTAGGTTTTTGAGCGAAAAAACCAGAGTTGGTTTTGCTTCTTCTGTGCCAATGTAAATTTTCAGTAAAGTATTACACTCTTGGTAAAATCATGTCCCAGGAGTTTCTTTTTCTGGGAATGTCAACTGGACAGTTGACAAAGAGCACTCCTCCCCCAGGTCAACAATTATATTGAAATTGAGAAAGAAACATGTAAAACTTTCAGCGTATTTAAATATTTATTAAATTCATTCAATATGTGGGGAAATACCTCATAAATTTCAAGAGAGGCATGTTTAATATTTAAAAAAATAAAGCTCAGTGAATCTGTAAAGGTACAATTTACTTGTCAGAAGTTTACATGTAAAACCAGTTTATCTATCCAATTAAAATAACTTAACCTGGATTTTCTTTGCTTCAACCAGGAAGGCAATAGCATCAACGCATGCAAGCATGAAGAGAGAACCCTGCCATCCACTGCATTCCAAGTCATTCTTCAACCTTCCACCACACCAGAGGCAAGTGAACAAAGCAAAGGCTGGCAATTCTCTTCAGCATCCCACCCATTCTCAAGTACCTTGCACAGGTTTTTCTGTTTTTCTGCTTCCCAACTTGAGAAATGCACTGAGATTTAACAAACATCCTGAAATCTAACTGAATTCCAGGGATCAGAACAAGTTTAAGTGACTGGCTCATGAGCTGTAGGCTGAAAAGATTCTAGTTTCATAAAATGAGAACACAGTTTCACCCTAAGGTTCTATTCTTCAGCTTGGGAGAGTCACACAGATGCAAGAGAAGTATTAGAACAGACTTCTAGACTGATGTAGGAAAAAAATGGCATAATACTCCCAAAATCTAGATTTTTGTCCACAGGAGCACATCACTGATGCTTGTGAAAAAAATTACAGATTTTGGAACCCAACTAAATCAAGAAAACCCATTGAATATGCCTAGAATGTTTTGAGGGTTCAGCCTCCAATCAGTGAGGCTTTTCACAAGGATTGTCATGTTAATAACCAATTACTTTGATAGAGGGTTAAAATATTAAAGCAGCTGCTTAGCACTCCAAGAGAAGAGCTTCTCACAGGAGGCACCCATTTCATCAACCTTGTGATTATTTTCTTTTAAACAATTTATCAAAGTGACTGATTTTAGCAAAAGCCTCTATGATGATGTTTAATACCCTAAAAAAACATTCAAAGTTTATTTAAGGTCCCTAAGTTATTACATTATATTTTCTGTCCTTTTTTGAAGATGTAGAAACAGAACCTTCTATAATTATTGATCATTAGAAACTTTGGTTGACCCTCACTTTTCACTCACATGCAATTCTAATATAGTGATGCAGAATTAAAAGTTTACAAATTCACAGTGCAACAGCAAAAGGCGCCAGGACCAAAAACAATAGATTCCCAGCTGCCTCCAGTTGTAGTCAATTCTGCTAACCCAGAAGAAACTGGGCAACAGAGGACAATAACAAAAACATGCAGTGGCATAGCTTGTTATAAAAATGCTGTCAGCAATTAAATCTAAGGGAGATATACCTCTTCTAAGTTAACTAGATTCATAAATATTGCAGAAGACAGAGTTAACTATTCATTTGGTATCAATTCCTCACTACCAAGTGGCTATTCAGAGCATCAGTAGGAGAGCAAAAATAATCTGTGACTCAAATCATCAATCTAAAGGAGGTCCAAACCATGTGAAATACCAACAGATCTTGTGTTCTCTTTGAAAAGTATACTTCCACAAATGCCTATGTTGTATACTGTATTGTGTTCACCCTGTCAGGCTTACTTCAAATAGGGGCAACACTTAGATCATATACACAAACGTGTATACACTAAACAGTTTTTGTGGAAGGGAAAAGAATAAAAAAGACATTGCAACGTGTGGTGCAACAGAAAAAAAGGCCAATTATCAACCTCAATAATATAAACATATAAATAAATAAGTCATGTATTTATGAACATATGTACAAATAGACAAGGCAACTTTTGTGCAAAGGAAATCTATACCTTAACATAGACCACATACATTATTTACACACTCTATACTATGCGAAAGAGGTTGGCATCTTTCACAGCTTTAGGACAAAAGGTCTGAGGGCTTCCTCCTTGCATTTAGTGCTTTTCCTTTCAAAGGGAAGGGAATTAGAAGTGCCAGGCCAAGAGCAAAAAATCATCATTTGTTATTCTAGCCAATGATTGCTAGATTATTGAAGGGAAACATGATGCACAAGTAATTTCTGTTTCTGAGATGGAATGAGAAAGGTCACATAAATAGCAGTTCTTTTATATTTATATCCTAATTCTACTTCTCTATAAGTATCAATACCAGTATTTTAAAAGTAGCAAGTAGTCAGGATATAATTTGTTTACCCTTTCAGAAAATTCAATTGCCGGACAGCAAATACGCTTAGTTTTAGCCCACTTCAGAATGTGTGACAGACACTGCCTTCAACTATAGAAAATGTCACATCTAGGATAGGTTCTTTCTACTCTACATGAAACTGATTCTGGGCTACAACTTAGTGGGAAAGGGGGAATCCATTGTGCATCTCCTTCCCAGTATAAAAAACATTTCCTTTAGGAAGGGAAGGGATACAAGTATAAAAAGGTAACACTGAAGAGAAATGCAGCATTAAGGCAACAGTACAGCAGTGACTTGAGACGGAATATGAAAAAAAAAATGGCTTCAGATTCCTGTTTTTTGGCCAGCAGTCTATTGCCCTTTTTTTTCTTCTAGTCTGCTCTAAAGGCACAAGAGACTTAGCACCAAGCAAACGCAACAACCCCATCCCCCACAAGTCAGCCTGTTTGTGTCATTGGTTTAGTTTTTTCCCCACCCTCTTACTTTCTGGGCACAGGTGACCAGAGAGGCAAGGAAAACAATCAAGTGCAAATATTGTTATACAAGATTACAGGCCATGTAGATCACAAACCGAGCCAAAAAACAAAAGTGCGTGGTAGGTTGGGCAGGGAAAGCTGGAAGAAAACAGGCAACCCTGAACCAAGAGGGAGATTTCACAACAGGATCGAATACCTTGAGCTTTTTCCTTTGGAGTTAGAAAATAAAAGTCAGTGTTTTTGGTTGACAACATGGATGATGCAATCCATTTTCAAAACTTCTCTGGCCTAGTTTGGGAAGCAGGGAGGGATCCAGAATGTAGATTAGGTGACTTTAGCTTCGTATCTCAAATTTAGATTTAGATTCTCAACCTTTCCAGGCTCACTATGTGTAAAACATTGGGGCATAAAGATCTCTAGACCACAGGAAGACTCCACCACACCCAAATTTGCATCCAGAAAAGAACCTCTCTTTGTTGAATCCCTGTTTTCCATTTAGGAATATTCTTACCATGTCAAATTAAGGAGACCCAAAGCATATCAGAGGCACCAGTGTCCTGTTAGCACTGGGCACAACAATAAATATAGAAAAAAACATAAAAACCCAACAATGCCATCAATTTTTCAATGTCCCATGAAACTGGCAGCTGACAAATGCCCCCCTTCTTAAACAAATAAAGGAGAGTGGGAACAATCCATCAAGTCACTCAGGAAGTAGTATTGGATGTCTGGGAGAGAACTGAAGCCAGGCCATTTGTGCTCTTCTTCCCATAAAATAAGCAGCAAAGTCCTGAGAGAGGCACTTGAGGTGTAGAGGCAGTTTCATGCTGCATCATCTTCTAGACTGACCATTTGTCTCTAAAAGAAAGATGTGGAATGAAAACAAACAAACAAACCCACTGAGGTGCGTAAAATGGGATGGGTTCAGAAAGTCTTGGTGTCAAATCTTAATTTGGCAGCCAAGTGAGCTTTGCCAGCCAATTATTTATATAGGCATTTTCTCTTCTACCTTTAATGGTAGAGGACAGACTAAGTCCTGCAATTTCATCCATTTTACTCAACTTTCCAGAAATCTTAAGAACTGCTTCAACTTTGGAAAGCTATAGATTCATAAATGTAGGACAATCATTGACAGTTCAAAAGAGATGCTAAGCACTTCGGAAACAAAATATTTTCTATTTTATGGAACACTGGACTATAGGAAAGATATGAAACCAAGTTAGGGAACTGAACACCAGCTTCCAAGGCCTGGGCATCCTGGCATTTCCCCTGAACCTTCATGAAGTTACTTTTTTAGCAAACCAAAACCTTAATGTAAATGTATTACAGTAATGTAGTTAATTCATTATTTGTAGCAAACCAATAGTTAGGAACCAAAGCTGTTTGCTTTACTCCCATATTTCTAAAAAGAGAAATCAATGGGGTATTGGCAGTGGAGGGCATGCTATAAAAGACAATTGGTCAGCTAAGAATTTTTGAATTAATGTAACAGTTTGACATTGCAAATTTTTAGGCTGCACTTAAAATTACTTTTTAAAAGATTCTTTTTAGTATCAAGGGGCCGACTTGTGCAACTCTAAAAAAATAAAGGTATCTATTTGATAAAACATTTGCACTTGTTTAAAGGATTAAGAGCTGCTAGGCATTCCATTTATATTCTGTATGTGCCATGGATGTGAAACATCTAAATTCTAGTTTAACTAATATGAACTTCTTTTTGTTAAGAAAGAAACTTGAATAAACTGGAAATTTAAGTTTCTACCCTCCAATTTAAGCAAAATATTACTGAAGGCATTTTCTGTGCCCATGAGACTAAAGGGGTAAGGAATCAAGCTGGGTTAGCAATAGTACCAGTAATCTTTGATTTACAACCAGTCGTTCTGCTGAACAAATTGCTGAACAAAGGGACTTACATTCAGTCTCCAAAATTAGGCTACTGCAGTGCCCCTGTGATTGGAATCTGGGTACTCTGCAACTTGTTCACAATTATGTTGCCAAACACCTCGCAATCATGCGATTAGCATTTGCAATCTTCCCTGCTGGCGTTTCCCAGAAAGTCAGTGACTGCTTAGATTGCAGACGTTAAGCTAAGTGGTTGCACTTTACAACCACATTGCATAGCAGCAGCAATTCCACTCCCCCCCCCTCCCAGTTGCCATTATAGGTCAAAGACAACTTGTAAAGCAAGTGAAGGAAGCCATCTATCTTGGCAGTAATTTTGAAATATAGCCCAATGTGCCTTGTGGAAGCTTTTTAGCTTCTTGTTATCTTGAACCTTAGCTTACCGATGGGTATGTATATCCTTCCTGGCTCCGACAGATATGAATTTCATCCTCAGTTGTCTTCTGATAAACAGGGTTATCAAAATTGATACTGTTTATGTTCTTGAGACGCCAGTTCTTCCAAATAAGGAAAGTCCCAAAAGAGACTAAACTAATCAGTGCTGAAATGAAACCCACCCCCAAGAAGACATATCATTTTAAGCAATACATCACAATGGCTTAGAACAAGGAACATACTAATTATACATGTAAAATTTGTAGATCAAATCATAATTAATTAGTAATTTCATTAATATGCATTCTGAGTAAAATGCTTATTCTTTGTAATGGCCATTAACTAAAGATATTAACCATTGTGAGTTAGAACATCTTTCTCTCCTCCTGCCCCCAAGCAGGGACTTCTTCTGAAATGGGAAACTTACCCAGAGATAGAACAATAGCTAGTGCTGATGGACCCCTCCGTTCTGTCCCATCTGTTTCTGCGGCTATGCCATTTTGAACTGTGGAGGGAAGAGACACGAGAGGCTAAAGTTAACTCCTCCAACATGGTATGTGCTGAATTTCTATGGAAAGGGAAGAGGACGATCACCTGTCCTCCATTTTTAAGCTTCCTTCAGTTGCAGAACAGATTCATGCTAAGCTTTCTCCATTCAGGGTTAGGCAAATTCTAATCCTACACTTTCACTACCGACATCTTATTCCAAGACTACAACATCTTAACTAACACATGAAGAGATTTTTTAACAAGATGGAACCAATGTTTTATTTTCGGGATAGATTTTTTGCATCTTTTCAATGGCTGCCACTCAGTTGCCTGGCAAATGGTAGTAAATAATGATAACTGGCTTTGCACTGGAAGGTAAAGGGATTGTATCCAGAATCCCTGGATGAAAGAGAAGCCTCTCACCTTGCTGGGACAGAGTGACCATCTCATGAGTTGTATGTTCTGGGATATTGGTATCAACATTATTCAGCACATCTGCAGGCAGATGCTCAGTTCTCTGGGTTGGAGTCCTACTTGTAGATAGTAGCCATGCTGTAGGCGAGATCTTAGCAGAGAGCACTGTTGTAGCAGCCACAGCTGGGGTATTGGGTGTAACAGGATCTGAATGGTAGAAAAAACTACTTTTCAATATTGCCATGAAAGGCAGCATTATTCCTTTGCAATTTCCTCCATACACTATACAAGGGCCCTGGCTTTGTCCCTCGGCCTCTGTACCTTGGGAGCAGCTTCTCATGTCGGTGTCCAGGTACATGTCATCAGGACAGACACAGGTGTACTTGGCAGAGTGGAGAGTGATTTGGGGAGCGGGAAGGCAGAGGTACTGGCAGCCTCCATTGGAAATGCCATTCTTCTCACACCAATTTGTACCTGGAAAAGAGACAAGCTCTCTTCTTTCAGAGAAGATTTCACAAGCTATGAACAAGTTAAATGGGTGATATTTATAAAAAACAAGTTATCGGTTTTTAGGCAGTGACCCAGATAACTAACAAAGGCTGGTTCTTATAGACTTAAACTAAGAAAAAAGAAGAGGCATCTTACCTTTTGGTTGCCGCACAGAATGAAACAGTGTCAAATCATCCGGTGAAAAGAGATTGTCTGCCACTTTGACAATATTTGAGCCAGTTCGGCGGTTGGCACTAAAGATGGCTTCATTTAAGACATCTGTCCAGAATACTTTATCCTGGATAAGGGGTTAATTTGGACAGTGAATTTTGTGGACTAATTGTATTCCACTCTTCCAAAGATATGCAGCCATTGCAGTTTCCCAAGGCAAAAGGGGAATTCGTTCATTAATGGGGGAGGGGGAGAATTAAAGAGTTTAAGATTTGCTGATAAATTGGCTGCTTCTAGCATGTGAATAAATTGCTTCAGGTTTTAAAGCAAACTTTAAATGCAATAGAAAGTTGGTTTCAATCATGCCATTTATTTTGTTTGCATCAAAGGTGTAAGCAAGGAGTTCTATGATCATAAAGATACTAATGAATTGTCAAACATCCCTCCCCTACTTTTCATGCTGACGGGAGTTGCAGTTCATTAATATCTGGAGAGTTAAATCTGGTCTAGATTTTTATCCAGAAATCCATGCTTTTGACAGTTTGACAGCCTTCCTCAAGTGCACTCCAGATGCATAAAATCAGAATTTCCACTGCCAATTCTTCTATTTGTTCTTTATAATTTTATAATCTATTTATTGGCTTTTAGAAATGCTAGCAACTTTTAAAATATTTCTGCAAAAGGATGGGTTGTGTCTATTTAAATTGATCTGGGACTTACAATTACTATTTCTGTCCCCTCACCTCTACTGATCTGATGGTGGGATGATGGCTCTTTTGATTATAAACCAGGAAAAAGATATTACAGTTAATTCCATCTCAGGGCAAGTATCTTATTCAAGCAACACTGCATCACTATTTGGCATTGCCAAAGATTCAGAATTATGTTAGCAATCTACAATACCTCAAATACTGCGATGCCAAAAGGGTGAGCCAACATCTCTTCATCCATAAGGACAGTCCTTCTGTTTCCCCCATTCACATCAATACTAAAGACCGAATGATATTTGGAGTCTACCCAATAAAGGCGATGGGTAATCAGATCTAGTACAGAAGAAAGATGTTAAGATATGGAGCAAAATCCTACACATTCTGTTCCAACACAAAGAAAAAAAAACCCTCCCTCAAGCCATACCAGTCTAGAATAGAAAATGAGTCACATGAGGCAATCTTTTTGAGAACCCAAAATTTCCAGGTCAGACTGCTGAATTGCTCATTTATTTGAAAGGTCAGAAAGTCTCCTAAACTGCTTTGGATATCAGGAACACTTTGACCCAAACAACTTCCAGAAAGCTATTCCCACTTCCATACTACTACTGAAAAATCTGCCCTCAAAGCTCATCCACAAGGAAAAACTTGACTCTCTTCATATGGTTTGAACTCCTTTAAATCTAAACTCAAGGATTACTGGAATTATGCTCCAAAATAGAAAAAGGGCACCGTGTCATGTTTGGTCTTCAAGCAAATACTGGAAAACAAGTATGAATCCATTAGAAAAAGTAGAGTCTCTGGGTTAAGCCTTGTCCAGACATGTCCTGAGCTGTATCATAGCCTTGTTTGCCTACAACCCAAGACTGTCCAATATAGTAATAGGGGAAGAGCTTACAAAACTGTATTATGCTTCTCTAATGAGGCAAATGACTGCCAGGGAAGGGAACAAACAACAGAAGCCAAGCAACAGAAAACTCAGAAATAAGAGTCTCTCTTTAGATATAAATGAACAGAAGTGTAATCATCTTCCGAAGTGGCATTGTTCTCAGCTATGCAGGATATACCTAATGCTATTCCATTAGGCCATTGAATGCCTTCTTTCACCAAGGGGAAACTGTCCACTCCATTCAGACCACTTTTGGCAATTTTAGCAGACATCCCCCAGTCAGTCCAGTACATGAACCTACCAGAGGAGAGGAGAAAAGGGAGAAAGACAAGGACAATTAAAGCTAAATGTCCATTTAAACCAACTCATCCACAGTTGCAAAATTCATCACCATCCTAAATCCATACCCCAATACTTTCTTTCCCTAGTCTACCAAGCCTTTCTACTTCTCCCAAAGGCTTTTTCTGCTCCCACAATTCTAACACTTGAAATATCACAAGAGGAAATAGTAGCCAGGTTCTGCTGTCCTAAATTTTCAGATCTAGGATGTAACAAGCTACTTTATATAGACTGCTGAATTGGTCTATGGACCATCTATATAAAATGGTTGCCCAGGTTTCTGAGTAGGACTTTCCCCAGAATCTAGTGAAGATGCCAGGGGCTTAGTCTAGGATCTTCCCCATGCAAAGTATGTCCTTTTTCCTATTAAGCCACAAGCCCTTCTCCTTAATAATTCTTGAAGCTATTTCTACAGTATGTTCCCACAAAGAAGGTCTCTTTCATTTTCTCCAATAATAAATATTAAAGGAAGACTCATACCCATGGACTGGATCCACCACAATGGCCCGTGGTTTGGCACCGACTTCCTTGATCAGAGTCTTCCTCTTCAAACCTTTACTGCTGGCCACAGAGATGGTGCCTAGGCCTGAGTCAGTCCAGTAAATATTGTGATGCACCCAGTCAACAGCAAGGCCATCTGGAACTTTGATGCCACTACTAATCACAGTGGTATGGTGGGAATGGTTGCCAGCCTTATCAATTGGGGTACTGTGTGGAAAACAAACAGAAAAGACTCACTGAAATAAAGGCTGCACAATGGCAGAATTTGGTGGGTGCAGGATTAGTGGGCACATTAATTTTTCATATACTTGCAAACAATAATTCAAAAGTAACTAATACTGAACTCTGCTAATCAACCAAGCAAGTTTAACTAGCCTGATAAAAACAGCATTCAATATACTCAAAACACCTGTTTCTTAACAGTAACCCTCTTATTTAGTTACTTTCACTTGATCCATGGTAAAATTCCTGGTTGCTGTTTTGTCTGTCTTCCTAATGTCTTGATGTCTGAGCATCAACAGACAGCAGTGAACGCTGATGGGACTTCCAAAGATTTTGTGTTGAAAACAAGAAATTTAGATTGGCAGCAGCTAGCACAGGACATGCTTTAGAATATGAATTCTTCTCTGTGACATCAGAGTTAAGGGGAAGGTATTTTAGGACAAGTTAACTCCTTGCTGAATGTACTTTTTAACACAGACTGGATCTGTGAGAATGTGATTTAGGGCAATAACAATGGATCCTATCATTATTGTCTCCCTTGCATTTGTTCCTCATATAAGAATATCAAAGCCCTCTGAAGTTTGGATGGGGGCCTGAAGGGCTACACCTTGGGTGAGAGCCAGGGTTAGGCACTCTTTGTATCCTTCTGTAAGAATACGGTGAATGGATGGAAATGGGATTACTGAGGTGGCTGAGGAACTCTAAAGACTTGCCAAGTCAGCTGGGGTGTTTGGGATTTGACACTAGATGGCAAAGTTCCTGCCTGGCTAGGTTTCAGCTTTGGCACCAGCTACAGTCCCAAGGAAGACATCCATGAAACTCTGCTGGCATCAAGAAGCACCACTCGGCAGACAACCAATGAAGAACCATATTTGTGCAAGGGAATCCACAGAGGCAATAGGGCTTGCTCGAGGTGTATTGTTTCTTCCTGCTCTGCAGCAGCATTAGGAGTGGGAGAGTCTTTAACCTAAGTATAGAAGTGACAGTAGAGTTCCATAAATTGTTAGGAGATCTCAACCTGCCTTCCCTGCATTCAGGGAAGTGTAATTTTCCAAGACATCAACTCACAAATCTGCTCACAGAACCTTTTTTGGATGCTGGTGAATCATTTGCCTTTCCCAGGAAAATTCTGCTTCTTCACTATGTTGGTTCACTCAATAATCACAAAAGCAGCACACATGCTCTAGCTAACTCACCTGTATATTTTCTTGTGAAAGCTGTCAGACCAATAGATTTTATTATTGTTGATTTCCATATCTAAGGCCATTGCTTCTTTAAGATGGGGGATCAGATTTGTGTACTCGCTGCGGTCCAATGTCATTTTTCTGACCTCATGACGATTGGTAAAAAAGAGGTAAGCAATGGTGCCTGTAAAGGAAGAAGAATGGGGACACTTGGACTCCAGGACCATTAATCCATATCCCTTTCTCCCCTTACATATACACATAAACAAAACAGTCAAAGATTTTCCAAAGTTTTTACCAGTACTCTACACAGACAGAATCCAGACTTACCAATTGCTTTGCAAGCTTTGGTAGTTGGATCAATCTGATATCCTTCTTTACATTCACATTTATAGCTTCCTTTCAGGTTCACACAGACTTGACTACAGGCATCAGGGTTGAGACACTCATCAATATCTACAAAGTCAAGATGATGTTGCTAAGCATTCAAAGGAATAGGTCATTTCTGTGGTCACTTTTTGTTGAAAAAGACTTTATGTGCTTTGTGAAAGCAAGGGTATTTCCCATGATATCAAGGTTTGCTTCTTCAGCTCTGATTGTGGAACAGAAGGATTTATATTCCTTGCAGATAATATAAATATAAAGGAATGTAAATCCTTCCATTCCTCATCATCCAGTCAGAGCTGAAGAAGCTTCTAACGTCTTTAAAGAAAAACAAGAAAGTCCAGTTGCCTTTTGAAAAAGCACCTCTGGGACAGCCATGACCTGGATGACTGAGAATCTCCATAGACTCTTCATCAGGTAGGAATTCTCATCTCCAGAATGTTAAATTTAAAAATCTGTTCATCATCATTGTTATCAATGCTTGCTAGAGATGAGGATTACATTAACAACACATCCAGAGGCTAAAACGTTGGGAAAACTAGCATTAAATCAAAAGCTTCTTATAGAAAATTAAATGTCAGGACCTTCTTACCTTCACATTTTCTTTGGTCAATCAGCTGGAAGCCTTCAGGGCATAAACATTCATATCCAATTTTGAGGTCATTACATATATGGGAACAACCCCCCTTATTAGCCAAACATTCATTAGTTCCTGGAAAGACAGCAGGAGAGTATATTATGGAACTGATCTCAGAGTAACAACCTTGAAGCTCTTTTAATCTTTTCAAATTTCTGCAAACCTTTATCATTCTGCAAAATTTTACCTAAGGACACATTTACAAAGAGATCTCCTAAGCAATTTGAATTTCTTTTTAATTAATACAATTTTATTTTTATTTATTTATTTAAATTTTTTTTTTATTTTTCACCATACACCATACACCATACACCAAAAACTACATAAACATATATCTTTTCTTCTAACACAGTGGTTCTCAACCTGTGGGTCGGGACCCCATTTGGGGTCGATCGACCATTTCATGGGGGTCGCCAAGCAAGGCTGTCGGCCATTTTTTTTGTCCGCCATTTTTTTCCCCTTTTCCGGCGGGTGCCTTACCTCCCTTGGGCTGGGCCAGCTGGTGGTCGGCCTGCTCCGTCTCTGCCGCTTGCCAGCTACACCTCGGCCGGCGCAGGGGGCGGAACCACGCATGCGCGGCACTCCCGGGCAGGGAAAGTCCTCGACTTACGACCGGTTGGGTAGTCCTCGACTTACGACCGGTTTAGTCCTCGACTTACGACCGGTTTAGTCCTCGACTTACGACCGATTGGGGTCGCGGCATTAAAAAGGTTGAGAACCACTGTTCTAACAGAACAGTGCTTTACATTTTAAATATTCTTTACATCTTATTTACATTTTATGTACATCAATAATTATGTCTTTTTCTGTTCTAGCCAATTATAACATTTATTCCAAATTTCATAAAATTCTGACGTCTCCTTGTCTTTTAATTCTAACGTAAGTTTGTTCATTTTTGCGCATTCCAAAATTTTATACATAATCATATCATTTGTGGGAATATTTTCACTCTTCCAACATTGTGCATATGCTATACGAGCTGCAGTCAATATGTGTATAATGATGTTTTGGAGTTGTTTTTCCATCTTTAAATTTATTATGCCCAAAAGAAATATTTCTGGTTTGAAATCCATTTGTATCTCAGTTATCTCCTGTATCCAATCTCTTATTAAAATGTTCCTTCTTTAATTTTACATTTCCAACACTTCGGGTCTATGTTTTTATACATTTTGGCCAATCTCGCCGGTGTTAAATGCCATCTGTAAATCATTTTATATTGATTCTCTCTATATGCAGTTGATAGCGTCAATTTGCAATTTCGGTTCCATAATCTTTCCCATTCCTCTAAATTTATATTTCGCCCCACAT
>NW_015386687.1:401737-405048 GCF_001527695.2 Protobothrops mucrosquamatus
TTTTAATTCCATAGCTGTTATTTTCCCATTCAGTATGTCTCTTTGTCCTTCTTTTAATTCTGGCAAACCATTAACTTTCAAATATTGTTTAATCTTTTCCCCATCTATTTCATCTTTTTTATATAATGACTCAAAGTAGGCTTGAATTATTTCTTTTTTTTCATCCATTTTATATTGTAACTCTCCATTTCTATCATAACTTTCCTGAATTATTTTTCCCTCTTTCTCTTTTTTTAATTTATAAGAGAGCCATCTCCCAGGTTTATTTGCATGTTCAAAAAATTTTTGTTTCGCCAATTTCAATTCTTTAACTCTTTCTCCTTGTTCCATCATATTTAATTTATGTTTGGCTAATGCCATTCCCACTTTAATCGATTCATCCTGTGGCTCTTTTTGTAGTTTGGATTCAAATTTTTTAATCTCTTCATGTAGTATGTTTTGCCTTTGTCTTTTCTCTCTATTTTTCCTTGCTATATAAGCTATCGCCAATCCCCTTAAATACGCCTTCGCTGTATCCCAAATAATTTGTACCGATGTTTGTTCTTTTGTGTTTTCTTTAAAGAAATAATCCATTTCCCTTTTAGTCTGTACAATAAATTCTTTTTCCTTCAAAATATACGAATTCATTACCCATCTTTTTACCTAATTAATTTCTTTTTAAGTAATACAATTTTATTAATGGTTTTAAAAAAGAATCAAAACTAATATGAATTAATATAAAATAATAAAAAGAAAAAATAGAGAAGAAAAATTAAAAGAAAGCTAGAAGGGCAACAGAAAAATAGAAAAAAGATATAAAGAAATAATTTCTGATTTTCTTTACAACACTGATAAGTACATTTATAAGTTTACCTCCTCTTTCTATAACATATTATATCTAATCTTTAAAACAATAAAGTGTAAAGTTCATTTTTTTTCTTTTTCATGCAAAATATCAGTAAGGGGGGTTTTCCAGTCAGGAATAAATGTAGATACTGTCTTTTCTCTGATCAGAGCGGACAGGTTTAGCCTTTTCAGTAAGTTCTATCATTTTCATTTTCATCACCTATTCCTCCATTGTGGGTACAAGTAGTCCTCGACTTATGATCATTTGTGTTCAAAATTGCAATGGCACTGAACAAAGAGACTTATGACCTGTATCTGAAGTTATGGCCACTGCATGGTCACAAGAACAAAATGTGAGTGCTTGAAAATCTATCCACCCTTAGACTGATTGTAGAGACACTGCAGCTCCTGCAGCCTATCTTACCCTCCATCCCATCCTGCTGGGTCCTTGGGCCTGTCACCCACCTGTCTGGGTCCCACAGGCCTTGAGCCTGCTTCCCTCCCCACTAGGTCCCGTACCTTTTGGCCTCCTGTCACACCTCACTTCAGTTACCTTTTCCAAGGATCACCTTCCTATATAGAGATTATATGGTGTTATCCTGGAAGTGGGCAATGTTTTGGAGGTGGCTGTAGTTCTTGAGATCTGAGAATTGTGGCCATTCCCAAAATGGCCCTCACTTCGGGAACAATACTATGAGGCTTCTGTATTAGAAGGCTGAGCAGTGAATTTGCCAATTCTTCTTCCAAAAAGGAAAATTGGAGTAAGCCATGAAGGAGGCCAAGCATGTGGGATCCATTGGGGTGGGAACCTGTGCAAGGAATGCTTTGGGATAGGGGAAGGTTTTGGGAAAGTCACATATGAGCTTGGGAGGTGCTGTAATGTGGCTCTGTGCCAGGCCTCCCATGGCTTCTCCCACCCTGCCAAGGCACCCCACGCTCTGCTTAACAATCACAGTGTGGAGAGCAGGGATTGTGGTTATTAAGCAAGATGGTCACTTAATGACCATGACTTATGACCATGATTCTGGGCTCAGTTATGGTGTAAGTTAAGGACTACTTATAATGCTAAATCTTTCCAGCTTTGTTTATACAATAATCTCACTGCAGTTATCATGTACCAAAACAAGTTCCATCACTTTTTTCCAGCTATTTGACCATTAATCCCCAAAGAAAAACCTCTGGCATCAATTGTATTTAAAGTCCTCTTAACCAGTGTATGTTATTTGAATCCAGAATTTTCTAGCTTTTTTACCACCAAACATTATAAAATCTCCTTTCTTGTTCACATTTTGAACATCAATTTAAAGTGCTGTTATACTTTCTAAATAATTTATCTAGTTACATATACAAAAAATACATTTTATATTTTTTTCTTTAAGATTATCACATAATATAAATTTAAATCCTTTCAACCACTATTTTCCCATTGTTCCAAATGTATACTACAGTATAAACAAAAAATTTAGACCACTTTATCTTCACTTGTCCATCTGTTTGAAATTTCAATAAATTTATACATTTTAGTAATTATATGTTCGTCCTTTGTAAATAATTCTATTTCAAATACCATCTTATAAATGTTTAAAACCATAAATTATTTTGCCCGTTTTAAATCTTAATGGTAATTTAAAATAAAATAAAAAATTGACTGTGTCACTTAGCGATGGCAATTCCAGTCCCAATTGCCATCGTAATCCAAGGACTACCTGTAGTATATAGGAATCAAGCTTTTGCAAGGATTTCTACAGGCTCAGTTTTCAACAGCTGAAGTACTAAGTTCACATGTATTGCAGTTTCTCCACATCTATTGTTCCTGCTCACCTCTAGTGTCTGGCACAATGTACCAAATATCACTCCAGAGACCTCTCTCTTTCTCTCCAGAGTTCCACTGGCAAAAATGTTTGGACACAGGGAATTTACTCTATCCACCAGTTAGGAGAAACTAAAAGAATTCTTCCCAGGCTTGGAAAAATTCTCATCTTAGCCTTTTAGGGTGCTCAGGTAAGCAGTGGGTTAATTCTGGTAAAGGAACTTGGAATTCTAATCTGAAGCAGAACAGGTCCTGCTCCACAACACCCATGTAGGGATATATATATTGACTCAGCTGGCAAAGAGGGGAGGAAAGCCTGTGGCTTGGTGGTTAAATCACTGCCTAGTATGTAAACTGCCCAGGTTTGAATCCCATAAAGGGTATGGCTAACTGATGAGAGCAGAACGAGCTTGAAATGGCCATCTTAGTCTCCCAACTTAATTATTTAACTCTTTGTCAGAAAAAGAAATTTGGATATCTGTTGCTCCTGAAGATGTGGACAGGGTCCTGGGGAGACTGAATGCAACCACATGTTTATTAGATCCGTGTCCCTCCTGGCTGGTACTGGCAGCCAGGGAGGGGACACGAGCCTGGTTCCAGGGAATTGTTAACGCCTCTTTGCAGGAGGGAGTCTTCCCGGCAACCCTAAAGGAAGCCGTGGTGAGGCCCCTCCTCA
>NW_015386687.1:406410-410103 GCF_001527695.2 Protobothrops mucrosquamatus
GCTTTTTCAACAAGCGGGCCTGACCTAGGGTGAGTTTTAAATAGGGACAATTTTTAACGATTTTAATGAGCCACAGCTACCAATATTTGGGTTTTAATTGGTTTTTAGTAGGGGAAATTTTTGTATGATGTTTTAATATGCTGTGAGCCGCCCTGAGTCCCATGGGGAGAAGGGCGGCATATAAATCTTGTTAAATAAATAAAAAAATAAATGTATGTGTGTGTGTGTGTGTGTGTGTGTGTGTGTATGTATATATATATATATATATATATATATATATATATATATATATATATATATATATATATATATATATATATATATATATAATATATGTTTTCTGAGGTTTTCGCGGGTGTTTGTATGTAGGTCTTTGGTTATTCGGGTTTTCTCCCGCGTAAAATTGGAAGTGTCTTGGCGACGTTTCGATGAAGTCTCATTCGTCATCTTCAGGCTGGTGTCTTCAGCTTCGTGCTTCTAGGAGTAATGTGTGATTGCAGCTGTTTCTTCTTTTTAACTGCCAGTGGGGTTTGAACTGATTGGGTGGGAGCTTGGCTGTGTTCTGATTGGGTGGAGGTGTGTTCTGATTGGTTAAGGAGCTTGGCTGTGCTCTGATTGGAGGGGGGGTTGGCTGTGCTCTGATTGGAAGGGGGAGCAGCAACGAAGCTCACCATCTCAAATCCCCCTGCAACTCAGACTAACCTGAGCACAACAAAGCCCCCACCCAAACAGAACACTCCCCCTTCCAATCAGAGCACAGCCAACCCCCCATCCAATCAGAGCACAGCCAAGCTCCTTAACCAATCAGAACACACCTCCACCCAATCAGAACACAGCCAAGCTCCCACCCAATCAGTTCAAACCCCACTGGCAGTTAAAAGGAAGAAACAGCTGCGATCACACATTACTCCTAGAAGCACGAAGCTGAAGACACCAGCCTGAAGATTACGAATGAGACTTCGTCGAAACGTCGCCAAGACACTTCCAATTTTACGCGGGAGAAAACCCGAATAACCAAAGACCTACACACACACACACATATATATATGGTAAAAATAAAAGAAAGTGAATACCAGGAAGAATTAAAAACTATAAAAGTTTTAATAAATTAGATTCCAAGCTTTCACCGGCCACTGCCGGCATCATCAGGGATCTATACAGGTTAATGGGAGCGCCTATTTATGGTCAAACTACTTTTGCACCCGACCCATGGATGTTATCATGGGATTCCGTCAGCCAATCGGCATTCTGACACTGTTTTTGTTTTATTAACCAATCTGCCTGCGCTGTTCCTATCCTCACACAACTTACTACCGCTTTCTCCCTCCCCCTCTCTCCTTCTTCCTTTCTGTATTTCTGCACCAGTCTTTCATCCTACCCTGCTGGGAATGGGTCTACGTTGTACGCTGCTTTCATCACCATCTCCCCCACCCCCAGGTGCCTTATGAAGTGTCCTATCTCAATCCATACTGCTCGATACTCCTCCTCCTTCTCCCTTTCCACACCCGGCAAATGTGCAGCCACGATCCCCAGATACTGATGTCACCCTCTTTGTCGCCATTAACTGCCCGGGGGCATGTGCTTGCCCCTGCGTTGTTCCCCACCTTACCCTGCAGTTGCAATTCCCTATCTACTCGGTCTTTCCCCCTCCCCTCTCTCTGAACTGCCTTTCTCGTATTTCCTGTCTCCCCCCTTTTTCTTCCTGCTGAGGTCACTTCCTTCGTCTGCAAGACAGCTGTGCGAGAGCGTGTGACTGCTCCTAAAACGGGGCAGCATTGCACTCCCTCCCCTCCTCTTCCCATTGCTCTCCCTCCCCTCCTCTTCCCTGCGTCGTTCTCCACCTTACCCTGCAGTTGCAATTCCCTGTCTACTCGGTCTTTCCCCCTCCCCTCTCTGAACTGCCTTTCTCGTATTTCCTGTCTCCCCCCTTTTTCTTCCTGCTGAGGCCACTTCGTTCGTCCACAAGGCGGCTGCACGAGAGCGTGTGACTGCTCCTAAGACGGGGCAGCATTGCTCTCCCTCCCCTCCACTTCCCATGAGAGGCACCGTGTTTGTTCGCAGGGCGGCCGTCCGGGAGCATGTGACCTGAGTCCACCAGGAGAAGGGCGGGATATAAATACAATAAACTGAAACTGAAACTGAAACTGATTATCCCTGAAACACAGCGGGGCCGTTCACCTCCCCCTCCTCGTGCTTCCAGGCACGCCGGGGGTTTTGGGGATTCTGGAGGACGTGCTGACAGTTTCAAATCATTTTTCCACACTGTTGCTTCCTTCTGTTGGATTATCATCCGGGAGCGAGTGACTGCTCCCAGGGCAAACTCCGGAGGATGCATAGACGGTCTCAATTCATCCGGTGGTGCCACAGGGATACTCAAAGGTGTGGGACCGGCGGGGGTGGCGGGGGGTAAAGAAAAACGATCCTCCTGGTGGCAGCTCTGCCGTACGCTGGCATGCATTCACAGCAGTTCCTTCCCTTCCCCACATTCAGATGGGACGCTCAATCCACCGGATGAATTGAGACCGTCTATGCATCCTCCGGAGTTTGCCCTGGGAGCGTCAGATGACACAAACCAAGACAGGATACCCCACAAGGCACCCAGAGATAGGAAGGGTGGTAGTGAAACCAACGAGCAGAAACAAGGTGGAGGTGATGGGAAACTCACCTCGATGGGATACCCTAATACGAAAAGAAAAAGGGTCAAATATTCTGGGGATATAGAGCGTAGATTCACTTCTAGCAAGGTGGGATGTGTGGCTAACGTAGGAACACAAGAGGAGGGGAGGAAAGTGAGCAACAAGGTGTACGAAGGTAAGAGCAGCGAGGATAAACTGGCTAATGACACGGAGACTGCGACCGGAGCATTGATTGGCCGACTGAGCCCCATGACGGCATCCATGGGTCGGGCGCAAAAACAGCTTGATCATGTATAAATAAGCACTCCAATTGACCTAGATTGATCCCTGATGATGCTGGCAGTGGCCAGCGAAAGCTAGGATTTTAACTTATTAAAACTTTTATAGTTTTTAAATTTTCCTGGTGTTCACGTTTCGTGTTCCTCATCATGAGCATACCCAGGAATCACTCTTCTATCTTCAGTACTGTTTTTAAGAATGAATATATATATATATATATATATATATATATATATATATATATATATATATATATATATATATATATATATATATATATATGCACCAGGAGTATATCAAACTATACAAAGTTTAATAACATAAAACAAAACTACACCAAACTTTCGTCGGACTCCTTCCGACTTCGTCAGGGTTACGTGCCAGTCCATGAGAGAGTCTCTTTTATAAGCCATCCATCCTCTGTGCCCGGCTCCTGGACCTCGTCACCAGTCCCAGGCGATTGGGCTGTACCTTAATTACCGTCCTCACACCGGTAGTTAACTTTCTCCTGCCTCCCCTGCCTGCATGCGTGATGTTACTAATTGCTTCTGTCTGTGGCCTTGGGTCCGGTGCACCCTGCCCCCCCTTTTTGTTTATACCTACTCCCTATGTCCTCCAATTCCTCTCCGTTTCCACCATCTTTTCTGTGTTGTATTGCCAACCCCACTGTCCCCTGCTCTCTATCCCCCTCCTTTTGTCCATCATCCTCACTGCCAGTCCAGTTGCTACCTTTCTTTCCCTGGGGCCTTTTAGCTGTCCTCCTCATCCGTTCCTTAAC
>NW_015386687.1:413148-414183 GCF_001527695.2 Protobothrops mucrosquamatus
GTGAAATACGTTTTCAGGCACACTTCGAGCAGTCTCATCAGATCTTCAGTGCGGAGGGGGTCCTGGTCCTGACCCGGTCCTTTCTGATTTAACTGGTCCCTGATCACCGCGATGGCTAAGTCTTGCGGGATGGAGGTGAAGAGTGAGACGACGTCAAAGGATACCATCAGTTCGTCTCCCTCTACCCTTAGGGACTTGATCCTGCCCAAGAATTCCTCCGCTGATTTCACCGTAGTGGGGCTGTCATTGACCAAGTGGCTCAGTCTGTTACTCAGCCACTTGGCTAGGCCCGAGGTGGGGGTGTCTCTGAAAGCAACGATGGGGCGGAGGGGGACTCCTGCCTTGTGGATTTTGGGGAGTCCGTAAAATCTGGCGAGCGCTGAGTCGCCTGGTCGTATCCTCCTCAAAACCCCTTTATCCATCCTCTTTCCGCGTTTAATATCCCCAAGTATCTTGTTCAGGCGGTTCTTGAGCGTGATCATGGGATCCCCCCACCACCACCACCTTATACGCCGTAGTGTCTTTGAGGAGCTCCAGGGCTTTATCGGTGTATTGCGCCCTGTCCATAACCACGGTGGCCCTCCCCTTGTCCGCAGGAAGCACCACAATCGAGTGGTCCTTCCTGAGTTGTTCCAAAGCTTCCATCTCCTTTCTTGACACTGTTTTAGTTTATATATATATATATATATATATATATATATATATATATATATATATATATATATATATATATATATATATATATATATATATATATATATATATATATATATATATATATATATATATATATATATATATATATATATATATATATATATATATATATATATTATTCTTTCCAAAAACAAACTGTGAACACCAGGAGTATATCAAACTGTACAAAGTTTAATAACATAAAACATAAAACAAAACTACACCAAGCTTTCGTCGGACTCCTTCCGACTTCGTCAGGGTTACGTGCCAGTCCATGAGAGAGTCTCTTTTATACGCCATCCATCATCTGCGCCCGGCTTCTGGACCTCGTCACCGGTC
>NW_015386687.1:417411-427364 GCF_001527695.2 Protobothrops mucrosquamatus
TATATATATATATATATATATATATATATATATATATATATATATATATGTTTTCTGAGGTTTTCGCGGGTGTTTGTATGTAGGTCTTTAGTTATTCGGGTTTTCTCCCGCGTAGAATTAAAAGTACCTTGGCGACGTTTCGACGAAGTCACATTCGTCATCTTCAGGCTGGTGTCTTCAGCTTCGTGCTTCTTAGAAGACACCAGCCTGAAGATGACGAATGTGACTTCGTCGAAACGTCGAAACGTCGCCAAGGTACTTTTAATTCTACGCGGGAGAAAACCCGAATAACTAAAGACCTATATATATATATATATGTGTGTGTGTGTGTGTGTGTGTGTGTGTGTGTGTGTGTGTGTACACACACACACACACACACATATACTGCTCACAAAAATAAAGGGAACGCAAACCCCTTCAGTTCTATGGTAAAATGTTCCCTTTATTTTTTTGAGCAGTCTAATTTACAGAACTAGTATTTCTGGGGGTCTGCTATCCAAGTACCAGCCACTCTGACTCTGTTTAACGTAATTGGGGGAGGCTTCAGCCAAAGTAAGTTTAGCAAACTTGTTGCAGCCACAGCATATTCAGATAATATTAAATGCTTACGGCACTCCTTAAGAGGCTCGTCTGACCAATCCCTGCAGTCTTTCAATCCATTGCAGACCTTGTCCATGCTGATACATTCTCCAGAGCTGCACTTAAATACATTTGATCCCTTGCAAGTTGTCACTGTTGCAAAAGTAAAAAAGAAACATTGTTTAATCTCACTTTGCAGCTTCTATTTGGCTTTTATAGGAAAGCTATTCAGAAAGTGAAAGTAAGCAGAAGAGCAGCAACAGAAGAGAGCAGAGGCATTTAACATTTTAATAAACACGATTTTCTATTTTTTTAAAAGAAGAATCTAAACTATACTTCATCCACAAGACATCCCAAGAAAATGTAAAACATTATCATGCTATAAACTCAGTTCCAGCTTCTTCAAATAATAAGCTAATCCCGGCAAATATTTAAGAATGAACAAGCCAGTTGGCAGTCTTCCCCTCACTGTCCAAGCCATTGTATCCCCAGAAGAAAACCATCTCTTCCCTTGTTTGAAAATGCATTGCCTGCTTTTCTGAGTGACCTGCAGAGGAGCTTTCTCTGAAGACCTCAGGACTGTAGAGAGAACATGGCATGGGCTCTTCCACCCTGAGCAATAGTCTCCCCCATCCCCACCCCTGGCTCTCCAGACTCCTACATAACGCTACCAGCAGGGCTCACCATTGATACAGCCAACCTCATCACTCAGGTCCTTGCAGTCAGGCTCTTGGTTGCATTGCAAGCTCCCATGGATGCACATCCCGTCATTGCACTGAAATTCATCAGGCCGGCAGGTTACTTTAACTGGGGAAAAACAAGAAGACTTTTAGAGCCAGCAACACCATTATGCCAACCTAGTCTCTATCTCTGCATGACACACAGTACGGCTCATGTTACTTCATGGAACCAGAGCGTAAACTGGCATCTCCAACTCTCCCATACAGCACCAGAGCTTCTATATTCTTGGGCCATAAATGGAAAGCTGTCACTATGCAAGCTAAGCATCAAGAGTGAAGAAATGAACCTCCAGAACAATATGAGGTTGTATTAGTTGTAGCTCTATCAGGAGCCAGAGAAACTACAGGTAGTCCTTGTTTAGCAACTGCATCATTTAGTGACCGTTAGCAGTCATATTGATGAAGAAAGTAACTTCACAATCAATCTTCACATTTATGACCTTTGCAGATCTGTAATGCAAAGGAAAGCTTTCAGTTATCAATTGCTGCACTTAATGACAGAGTTGCTGGTCCCAATTGTGATCACTAAATGAGGACCACTAGTAGAGTAAAGCACTCTATCAAGCCTGAATAGTTAGCTAATACCTACCAGAAGCTACTGTAGGGCAATGTCATGAATGAAATTGGGGGCAAATTGTAAGCTGTCCAGCATCTTGCTCAACTCTCACTTGGGTCTGGATCTGAGAATACAAGCAGCACCTGTTCTGCTCAGGGTATCTGGCAAGATTTTTTATTTAAAAAATAACCTCTAATTCTTATTTCTTTCTGCTGAAGTATTTTTGAAGCCTCTCCAAGGCAGTTTGTTCCAGCTCTCTTTCATATTATCTTGAAACATGCTACTTAAAATAATTGATATTTTACCCCCCTTCTTTAGCCACAAAAGTTTCAAGTCAAACTTCTCCTTCTGTGAAGGATCTTGACCCACATGTATTGTAATCTCCCGTAGCTTTTGCAGAGAGCCCAGAGACTGCTCAGTATGTGCTTACCACAGTTTGCCTCATCTGATCTGTCCTTACAGTCAAAGCTTCCGTCACACTGCCAGCGCTGGTGGATGCACTCACCACTCCCACAATGGAACTCCAATGGAGAGCATGGGTTGGTTTTCTTGGCTCCCTGTTGGATTCCACAGAACTCGGCTGATTCATCAGATCCATCTTTACAGTCTGCTTCATTGTCGCAGGCCCAGAGCTTGGGAATGCACTCTGAGCTGTTGCAATGAAACATTTCAGGATTGCAGGTTGGGGCACGACAGTTTAATTCATCACTGCTATCTCCACAGTCATCATCTTCATCACAGACAAAATCAATAGCAATACAATTCCCATTTTGGCATTGGAACTGATTATCTGCACAACGTTTAGGAGCTAAAAAGGCAGAACACAAGGTTATCAGTCACAACCTACATCTACAATGGGATACAAAGATTACAAATGGGTTATTCATTTCTCTTTAACAGGACACCATCTCTATATATGTTTTATGCTAAACAACAAGTGAGAAGCCTTTTTCTTGAAGTACAAACTTTTTCTCACAGATTCAAAGCTGTCTTGCTGTTTTCTTTTACCTGTCCAAGATAGATTGCAGCGGATGAATGCAAGAACCCTGAAGTCTCAACTAATAAATATGACAGAGGGCACTAAGTAACCTTTTAGCTTCTATGCTCTAAAACACAAGACTGGTAGAATTTGAAAATCACAATCTACAAGACAGAATAGGATACATTCTTAGTTTTAAAAGTAATGGGATTCCAAATTTCTATCCCTGTTGGTGTTACCATAATTAATATAGCATCCTTCAGTGAATGTGACAGTACCATCTGCTTTATGATGCCATTATGACATAATCGCCTCCATCACTAAGTCATGCAGCCCTGACTTACGGCAGTTGTCTTCATCTGAGCCATTTTCACAATCCCCTTCGGAGTCACACCGCCAGGACATATCAATACAGCGATTGATGCGACCGCCACAGCTGAACTGGGTTGAACTGCAAGTCACAGACTCTGAAAAAATACATACAATCCTGATTGTATTAAACTATATCCCACAGCCTTGTGGTACTAAATAGTCTTAGCAAAGAGGTCCCTTAGTCTTAGGATTGTTGTTCACTGGCCAAAGAGCTTGGGGGAGACAGCACAAGTTCTGGTGTCATGAGAAAAAATATGGAAGTCAGTCAGATGAGCAATGTGTCCCTGCACATGCTCTCAGTTAGCAAGTAGGAAATATCGTGAAAAAGGAAGACGACCTTGAAATCATTCTGCAGATATGCAGGAACTGTTACCTAGGCAAAAGGAGCTGAAGCATTTTTTAACCATAGAACAATGAGATAACATTTAGAAGTAACACTTCCCTAATTCATTGAATTATGAGAAGGCAGAGGTGCTATAGAATCATTTACAAGATTCTATTTTTATAACCCATCTCAATAAAAGTGATTTTATCCTTCCTCTGAAGTTGATTTTTGATCTGGTCTACCTAATGGGTAGGCATAGAAACTCAGCTCTTCTGACATGAAGCAGTGTGGCTGATCCTTAGAGGCAATAATCTTCCTTTCAATGCCATTGCCACCATGCTTCCCTCTAATTTTCTCCTTCAAGAACTTTAAAGCATATTACAAGGTTCCAGGTCCTTCCAAGAGAAGATGGGAGAAGATGTCACTGTGCCATTCTATTATGCTTTGCTCAAAGATATTCTCTACTAACATTTAATCACTTTAGTTCTCTCACCTTTGAATCTTAGAAGTCGTCTATTCAATGAGGTGACTAAGAAGCTGCAGCTGAAAATTCTTGGCTACAGGCTTGGGGACTTGGGGAATGACAATAAAATCTGAAATCTGTATAATGAATGCATTTTTGATGTACCTGGATGTTTTAATCAAATCATGAATACAATAAAGGACTTGGAATGTCATCTGTTTCACTACAAAGCTCAGGATTAATGATGCAGGGAAATTTAATTTAATCTAACATGGTGCTTACATTCAAGATCAGCTATAAGTTTCAAGATGGCTCCATTTATATAAATATAAATAAATAAATATCAAAAGTCTTTTTGAAGGAATGAACTCCCACCCTATGAGACAAGATGAAGCTAACAGGGATTAACCTCATCTTTTGTTCTTAGTTGTTCCACTTCTCCTGGCAGTAAACTTCTATCCCTCTTTGAAACAAGCAGCTTCTCTGTGGGAAGAATGCATCCTCTACTTATGGTCCACAGAAACTTGGACAACATTAGTAGGTGGCAGATTATAATTGCTAAAATACTGGCTGAATGCAAATAAGCCAATATGTAACTTACCTATTTTTGTGAATTCACTTTGATCACTCGCTAGTTTACTGCTAAGTATATTGAATAATCATAGCTAGCTGTGATTTATTCTGAACAGCTTAGTTAGTAAAACCATGGCTTAGCATGTACAAATCCAGCCTCTATAAAAGAGATGTAGAGATCCAGAGCATGTTCTTGTAGGCACAGATACTTGAAGACTGTCCCTTCATGTGTGGCTTTTGGGGACATTGGAAGAGGAAAACTTGCTCAAAACTAGCATTAGGTAACTTACTGCAGGCATCCAGGGATTCATCAGAACCATCCTGACATTCAGGCTTGCCATCGCAGATCCATTTGTAAGGGATGCAATCTCCATTTCTGCATTGAAATTCATTTCTTCCACACTTACCCCGCTCTGCAAAAGAGTTTCATTAACCATTAGAAAGAGAAACCACAATTTTCTGACTTCAGTCCTCACCTCTATACGGAGAACCTCTTAAGTGTAAATTAAACTTATTCATAGGATATTTATCTGTACCTTCACCACAGGATATGAATCCAAGTTTTATTTTATATATAACTATACACACAACTTTTAAAATTAATTCTAAGTGCACATGTATCCATTTCAAACTCCATGAAGGTAAAAGAGGCATACAGAGAAGAGACTGAAGATCTTACCAGAGATTTATCTAGAAACAGATATTTCTGATTGTACCCACAAGCAAACTGATAGAGAGCAAGGTGAGATGAGACAATAATTGTGGCGAGATCTATTTGATACAACTCAAGGAAGAATTGCAGCTCACTAGTACAGTGCACTTTTTACATATGGAAATTGAATCTCCTGAATGTTTAGGTTGGGCTGAAACTCTGGGCAATAGGTACCCATAAGGATTGCCAATGTGGACCAGTGACCTAGTTTAAGGCTGCAGCTTGTACTGTAGCTTGTGAGGAGGCTGCCATTTGTGCTTCTACATGAAGCCATGAAGCATTGAGAGCAGCTTTCATTTCAATGAAGCTACACCCTTCTTTCTCTGGCAGCTATGCCACTCAGCAGTTCCATCTCAACTGTATTTCTTAGACAGTTTTCAAATCTGAAAAGTGGAGAGCTGCTGTTTTCTTAGCTGCTGAAGTATGCCTGTTTCTAGTCTGATGTTGGACTAGCAGTATCTCCAGCAGGGTCAGAAGCTTCAGAGCATTCTTTAATGCCAGGGTTGACCCCTTGAATATGCTAAGAGCTCTGTTTGCCTCACTGCAAACAGACAATCTCTTCCCTGCTCACTAATCCCTAGATTTTAGCTAAGGGAAAGAAATGACCTCCAAACTGATATGTCTGATTACCCCTGTTGTTAAAAATTTTGCCATCCTCTTTAACAGAAGCCCTCTTATCATACCCATAGGTGATGTCATGTGGGCCTTATTAGAAATTTAACAGTTTAACATAGCCATGAAAGAACAGAACATAGATCTTCTTTAATTAAGAGCAATTAAGTAATACCTTAATCAAAGTATTAATTTCAGATCCAAACATTAGTAATATCTACTGCAATGTAGCATCAGAGGTAATCTGCTTTGGAGACTGACTTACTCCTGATATAGAATAAACAATCACAAAAAATGCCTCTAGCTTGGAGAAGCACCATGAAGTTGACTTAATCTCACAAGGCATGAGGAAGGGACTCTTCAGTTGCATGACTGCTGTCATAGATAAGCCCTCCTTTACATCAGCTCTATAACATTTAATTAGATCCCCAGATATGGAGGTATCCTGTTCAAATTCTCAACATGGGATTATTGACCAAACCCTACCATTAAGCCTATTTCATATGAAGCTTGGATATGTCCATGGGTCTATGCTCATGGGTTCAGTATGGTGAGTAGTTTAAAAAAAAAGGTTTTCTGCCCCATTTGTGCATGTCATAAACTGCAAATGGCTTTACAGAGCTAAAGTACAAGCATGGAGCATATCAGATTAAGATCTTGATGGCATCTTAAATAATTATAATTGCATCTTGCAAGGGTCTACTCTAGTTAGGCTTGCAAGTGCCTGAAATTAACATTTAAACCACTCACACAATTGTGGATACAGTGCAAGCCTGAATTTCTCCCTGAACTGTGATTTATTGCTGAAAAACTGCAAATATAGCAGAAGGAGTTTAACTCTTCTGATTATACAAAATGGGCAAGATAGAGGTTTCAGCTGAGTCACAAAGCCATTTCCCACTGCTCCCTGCTTTTGATTAGAGAGAGAAGGCTGGTTGTCATAGCCAATTGTATACATACTGAGGTGGAGCTTAAGTCACACCATAAATTCTCCTTACTTTCAAGACTGCTCATAGAAAACAAATTAACAGAAGGAGCGGTGATCCAGACAATCACTCTATTTGCTGAACAAACAGCAAGCAACAGTCTGTTGGTCATTTAGCCATGGTGATACTGTTTGAAATGGACCATCAAAAAGTGGAAAGTCCTCTCTACAAGGAATTTATTAATTACACAGCTTCCTGAAGAGCTAAGAGCCTGAAATTAAATCACACTTCCCATATCTGCATTTTGTTTATTCCAAACATGCAAACAATGTTAAATTATTTCTAACAGCATGCAATCATGTATAATGAATGACTTCTTATAAGTTCACAATATTTATTGTTACAAATTTGCATCTTTAAAAAATAGGTTTGTAACCCAGTCATAACCCTCCCAACTTGTATCTCCAAGTTTTCTTACCTTTTTATTAACTATAGACTAGTGTTTCTCAAGTCAGACTCAAATGTTAGTTACCAGGTTAAAGACAGATTAAACGAGAAAATGATTTAAGCTAGAGAGGGATGATACTGAATGTCATGTGTCTTCCATGAGTGAAATTATAAAGTTACATTATTGAGGTACATAATTTTACAAGCTGGCTGGGGAATTCTGGGAGCTGAAGTCCACATTTCCTAAAGTGGCTGAGTTTGAGAAACCCGCCTAATCTATAGAGTTAATAATTGATTTTACTGAAGTTGAAAACTGTTTCCTGTACTTGCTTTATGATGCTTTGTTAGCTTATGTGCCTGACATCACATAGGGACAGTCAGAAGAGGAAACAAGCAGATTTACATTTATGCAACCTGAAGGAGTTTTTTTATACGAAATTCAAATAAGACACCACCTCCCCAGAAACCTTCAATATGAAACAGTGGAATACAGGACTGGAATATTGTAAGCTATTCTCCCAACAGAGCTTCCCAAACAATTATTATGGCTTAACAAAACTCCAGCAGTCCTGTATTAAGGCTGGGAAAAGTTGCAGATTCAAAGGGCAACATTTTATCCTTCAAAGCTGGATACCTGCATAGCTACATGAACCACTATTTTATAGTCTGGCCTATAGTAAACAACTCTCCAGAGCAATTGTAAATGAGCCTGGCCTGCAATATCCAGTATCAACTTATGTCTTCCATAAAACAATATCTCCCAAATTCAGCGCATAGCCTCATAAAATACTCTAGCCCAGACATGTCAAACTCGCAACGTCACATGACGTTGTGCAACGTATCGGGAGTTTTGCCATTGCCGGCAATGGAGTGGGTGCAGCTTCCACATGACGCATCTGGCCCACAGGCCGGCAGTTTGACACCCCCGCTCTAGACTGTGGGAAGTTAACCCAGAGAAGGAAATATTAAAAAGGCAGGGAAAAAATATTGTTCACCAAAAGGATTTTTAAAAGCATTTTTTTGAAAAGCAGAAACCAAACCTGGCCTCATCTCCTTGCCCAGGGCAGTAGCTGGTCTTATACATATGCAGATGTGGAACCATCAGAAAGTTTGGAGCCAGGGATCTCAAGACAAANTCTCTCTCTCTCTCTCTCTCTCTCTCTCTCTCTCTCTCTCTCTCTCTCTCTCTCTCTCTCTCTCTTGTACAAATATAATACTAGAGAAGGTTTCCATATTTTGTGGCGTGCCAGTTTCCTATTTATTATTTTAAATTCAAAGAATAAAAAATATATAAAATTATATGGTTGGAAACGAAGATGGCATCCATGAGTACCAAATTATCATTTTGAGAGTCCAAAAGCAGTTGGAGAAAGCACAGTGAAACTCCTCCCAGCCACTTTGTTCTTTCCTTGTTTTGACATCGTTTCACTCCACCTCACTTTTTGTGCTCTACACCTGCAGCCCGGTTTGCTACATCAAATGAAAGCAGGGAAGTGGGCAATGGGGTCAAGAAAGGCAAGCAGATAAGAGGAACTCCACTTGTCATCTGTCCTCCATTGCAAAGTTTGAAGCATGTATTTACAAAAAGCGGTGTGTGTAACTGAAAAAAAAGAAGTGCTGCTGTTTTAAGCACTGCTGCTCAAAGACGGTTCCTGCAATACGAAGCTTCTCCAGATTCAGAGCACTGAATGAAGAAGCTGTTATTTGCTGCAGCTGTTAAGGCTTATGGCCAATCTTTATAGCCAAGTGCTGGCAGATTGAGTCTGGTTCTTAGGGAAAGCTTTCTGTCTTGCTTGTTGAATTCATTTTTTGCTTATTTCTCTGTGAGTATGTGTGTGTCGGATAATCAAACCAAGTAGCCCTGAGACTTTAAGCTTAATTTACATGGATATATAGCAGTATGAGGGTGAAGGTTTGTTCTCTGAGTTTGTGGGTTGGTTTCCGAACGTTTCGTTACCAGGCTAGGTAACATCTTCAATGGGGTTTAGGAGATGTCAGTGTCAGTGTTCTGTTTATAAGGACTTCAGTTGTGGGTGTGTCGAGTGTGGGAAGTTAACCCAGAGAAGGAAATATTAAAAAGGCAGGAAAAAAATATTGTTCACCAAAAGGATTTTCAAAAGCATTTTTTTGAAAAGCAGAAACCAAACCTGGCCTCATCTCCTTGCCCAGGGCAGTAGCTAGTCTTATACAAATGCAGATGTGGAACCATCAGAAAGTTGAAGCCAGAGCAATCAAGAAGACAAAGAGAAAATCTGCATACTCCACCCAAGCTCTTAAGAGTCATTAGCCCCATCACCTGGGAAGCAGGATATGATAATGGGATTAAACCACAGATATCAAGGCCTAGAAAAACACTCAGAAATAGCCTCAAAGTTCATGCCACAGGAACAGGAAACTTCCAGGCAGGGCTAGAGGGTATAAAAAGGCCTTCTACCCATGTGCTCACTCTCTTTTCTTCTCCTCTGCTGCCTATCTGTCTTCTGCAATAAACTGTAACCTTCTTCCCAAAGCAGTCGCCATGTTTGCTTATTTATTCCCGGCTTGGATGAACCAGGATGAAGACTTACCTTCTAACAATTTGGCACCCCAGGATGGGACTCCAAGCTAACCTCTCCAATGGACTGAGACTGGTAAGCCCCATCTTGCCGGCAGCAGACCCCTTGTGTCTG
>NW_015386687.1:431001-440631 GCF_001527695.2 Protobothrops mucrosquamatus
GCCACAGGAACAGGAAACTTCCAGGCAGGGCTAGAGGGTATAAAAAGACCATCTGCCCATGTGCTCGCTCTCTTTTCTTCTCCTCTGCTGCTTATCTGTCTTCTGCAATAAACTGTAACCTTCTTCCCAAAGCAGTCGCCATGTTTGCTTATTTATTCCCGGCTTGGATGAACCAGGATGAAGACTTACCTTCTAACAAGACTCTTATATGTATTTATTTTATAAAGGGCATTCTGGAATGATGAGTTTGTAGTTGCTCATTACCAAAGGCTGGCACTAACCAGGAATCTATTTCTACTGAAAGACACACACCCAACTCTTGTTTTCCTGGTCAGACTAAAGTGATTCATCTAATAGGAGTTCAGATTATGTCAGTTCAGTAGTGAAGTGCACACTGGAGTTGGCAAATTTAAACTTCCTACCTATTCTAACTTCAGAGATGTCAACAGAACAAACAAATCACATAGACACATTCAATTGCAGCTTACAGGGACACTTGCCTTCAAATCAGTATGCTTGGGAGGGTAACAAGCTTAGCAGCAATGCATCTAGCCTCAGTCTAGCACAGTGGTTCTCAACCTGTGGGTCGGGACCCCATTTGGGGTCGATCGACCATTTCACGGGGGTCGCCAAGCAAGGCTGTCCGCCATTTTTTTTGTCCGTCATTTTTTCCCCCTTTTCCGGTGGGTGCCTTACCTCCCTTGGGCTGGGCCAGCTGGTGGTCGGCCTGCTCCGTCTATGCCGCTTGCCAGCTACGCCTCGGCCGGCGCAGGGGGCGGAACCACGCATGCGCGGCGCTTCCAGGCAGGGAAAGTCCTCGACTTACGACCGGTTGGGTAGTCCTTGACTTACGACCGGTTTAGTCCTCGACTTACGACCGGTTTAGTCCTCAACTTACGACCGGTTTAGTCCTCGACTTACGACCGGTTGGGGTCGTGGCATTAAAAAGGTTGAGAACCACTGGTCTAGCATAAGGTGTAAATGTGAAACAGCTCCAGCAACAGGTAAATGGCCAGAGGATTGTGTAAATGGGGCAGCATCACACACCTACCCTACTGGCAGTGTAGTATGCACAAGTGAGGAGTTACACATAAGGAAGACTATTGTCAGAAGGCAGAATGTCACCTGCACACACTTTGCATTTTCTTAATATATTCTGGGCGGGTCAGATAGACCAACATGCTTGTCATTCTTTACACATGGCTATTTTCTCCTTTCCTTTTGACTAGAATTGTGCTTATTCATAAAGCAGAAATAAAATAGCACTATCCTTTTCTAGACCTTCCTGTCAAGCTCTTCTACCCAAATACTACACTGCTTCAATCTTGAGTTCTAATTTTACTCTAGGACACCTTTCTCTAACCAAATACTTCCACATGGGCTGGGATTGCAGTCCCATCACATAAAGTTTATTATTGAATGCCAACTTTTGCCAACAGTTTCCTGATATTACAAGCTTCCCAAAGCAAGATTCATGCTAGTTTGTTGTTGTAAAATCTCTATCACCTACAGGATCATCTTAAACCTTTTAGTAATTTTGAGAAAGATATCATCAAACTACAACCAAATATTGCCATAATGACCAAGAGCCTCCTTTTGTAAACATGACTGAAGTTCATGTCAGATTACGGCATCAAAGATTTTTAATGCAAATATATCAGATAGAGTCAAAGTAGGGGCAAATTGTCCTTTGGAACTTTGCTATCCCAAAACATATATATTAGGCAAGAACAGATTTCCTTCAATTATTAACAGCTATGTAGCAGAAAGTACAGTAGGTCTTTCTTATCTTTAAATATAGCAAACTTGGAGAGTGTGCCTATTTGTAAATAAGCACAGAAATGATGAGATCTTTTCTTGTCAATTTAACAATGCATTTTGGAAAGATTTGTGATAAAATTGAGGGCAACTTTAAATAAGGAGACATTTGGGGAAAAGATCCTATTCCATAATTTCAAATCCTCCCCATCAAAACATTTTGTCTTACCTAGCAGATACCGTTTGTATGTAGAGAAGTCTAAACCGCACCAATGCAGGCAAGGAGTCTTGAAAAGAGGGAGGTAATAATCTAACCAGGCATTTGCAATGGGATGACAGAAACCAGTGAAAAATTGATGTCTAATACCAAAGGAGCTCAACTAGGAGTCTTCCTTCTTTGGCCTAACATTGCCGGAAGAGAGCTATTAGATGCCCCATTTTCTTCATAAGCCAGTAGGCAAGAGGAGCATATGAAAATGGCAACCTCAGACTGAGATGAAGTCAATCATTGCCTCCAAAGGGAAAAGTTACAGACTACACAGCCATTCTTAATTCCCACCAACCTTCCACTGGTTCCTAATAGAGCCTGCCTAATAAGCATGCTCATCTTTATAGGACTCTTCCTTTACACTCCCTGAAATAGCAGCATTTTCAAAGCAGCAATATTTAGTAAATGTGCACGGATTCTTATAAATAATCATCTTTAAACACTAATGGCCTGCGGTTCCAAAAGTTGTATTTCGGGCATAAATATACATCTAAGGAAGTCAAATGCTAGAAATTATACCTTTATTCTCCCCTACTGGGTCTGCCAGGTTTCTGCAACTCAAGGAAGAAAACTGACACACCTGCCTGCCACCAGTTCTTTTGAAAAGGACTTCCACTTAGCAGCATGTGCTTATTTCCCAGGTCTGCCCAACCCACATTCCCGTTTCCAGTCACCTCCTAAGAAAGAAGTCCAGTCCACACCTCAACTTAGACCTTCACCCAAATACCTAAATTTCAAGCACCATTCTGAAAATCCTCCTAGGCTTGAAAGCTCAAAGTGTCAATGATTTTAAGAGGATTTGTATGATAACAAGGATGAACCGTCTTCTGCCGCAGATTGCCTCCCATCGACCGGTACGCTCCNGAACTTCCCCCAGAGATCCGGATTATTCCGGATCTCCCCTCCTTCCGCCGTGCCCTCAAGACATGGCTTTTCCATCAAGCGGGATTGGCCTAGGGGGGGATTTTATAGGGATTTTAAAGGGATTTTATAATTTTAAATCTAATACAGGTCATTTAATATATATTTTAATTTGATTTTTAGATATTTATTGTATTGTACTGTTTTTATTTACCTGTAAGCCACCCTGAGTCCCTCGGGAGAAGGGCGGGGTATAAATGGGAACAAATAAATAAATAAATAAAATAAATAAATAAATGTGCGCCCTACCTGCTGTTGGGTAAGTTAAAATGCCCTATCACTATTTGCCTTTTTAAGGAAAAGCTAAACAATCCACCTCGGGTCTTTACCTGATAATTCAATGTCGCTCAAGAGAAGCCTCATCGTTTAATTGAAGAGCAAAGGGAATCAAAACGCCTCCTAATTACGATCTGCTCGTAAAGGAAGCACCCCCTGCCTCTCTCCTTCCCCGGTGAAAGTCGAATCGCGAGGCCCCGAAGCGTCTGGGACCAAGCAGGGCTGCCACTTAATAATGGCACGAAAGAACCTCGTAGTGGGAGGGCCCAGCGCGTGAGCTCATCTCTCGCGTTCAAGTTGAAGGGCGGAGTAACTAGCACTGAGAGGAGAGAGTTCTACCAAAGGACAGCTGTAGCTAGTTTGGAATGGGATGGGGCAAAAAAAGAGGCCCAAACCCAAAGGTCGACAGGTTTATGGTTATTTTCTGTAAAAAGCGAACTACGCGATGCACTGAAAAAAGAAAAACGGCGAAGTACCCCCGAATTAGGAATCCGGTTACTCCAAGCGGAGGGCAGCTTCATTTTAAACCAGGTGCCTAGGGGCGAATTGGAACCAAGTTATTAATGAGTCTCGGAAGGGAGTTGTAGAGCGACGCGCGTTCTAGAAGCTCACCCAAGCCACGCGGAGAGGGGAAGGGGGAATAACTTTCAAAGCCTTCTTAATGAAAGGAGGACTTGCACTAAGTCCTTTGGCCCGGGTCTCAGGTACCAGGTTGTAATTGGGGGAGGGAGGGGAACAGAGCTCGCCGGTTTCCCGGCGGGCGTTGAATGATTTGGATTTTCCGACCCCCCTCCCCAATTCTCCTTACTCCCCACGCTTTTGACTTCTTAGCTGCCAACGAAATTTCCGCTGGCTCCTCTTGTCTTGCTCCTTGCTTCTCCCCTCGACATTTGAAAAGCCAGTTAAATTTCAACTCCTTGCCCGCTCCCTCTTACCATTTGTGGAGACTCGGCTGAGAGTACCCAACAGCATCAAGGCAAACAGTGAAGTTTCCAATCCACCTGGGCTCATGGTTCGCTCGTGGCGCCCTCCTTTCTCTGCTCTGGCTTCGGCTGCGTCCGGGTGGCCCAAAGGATTGGTACACAAAAACGCAGAATCCGGACAGGTGCCAGGCACTCACCATTCACAAGCACACGCAGTTCATTTGCCCGATTTCTTCGCGCTCCTCCTCAAGGCAAGCGGGAGGCGGGGCTTCCAGTGGGGTGATTTTCAAACCTCCCCACATTATTGCGAGGGGGCGGAGTTCCAAACGCACGATGTGACGTTTTCGTGCTTAACCCCGCCTGGCCCGGTTTAGGATGCTCTTGGCTTGACATCCCGAAAGTCTGTGAAATTCGTGGAAGGTTGTGCGCGTTGTAGGAGCAAGTTGTCCGTTGACTTAAAAAACAAAACAAAACAGCAAAAATGCATCCCAGGCGTTTGTTTCCACTTTTCGTGAAAAAGTTCTGGTCGGCTTTTCCTGCAAAAAGGACTTGCTCCTGAGCCCTGTCCTGAAAAGGGAATGGCAAAGCGGTGCACAGCTTAACCGCGGGCCCTGAGCCTGCCTGGCTTAGCGCCAGAGAAAGCCGGCGGGTGGGGCCCTTCGTCCGATGCTGCGCTGCTTGGCGTCAGACAGCCCCTTGCGATCAGTTTTGCAGGCTCGCTGGCTGCAGAGCCTTGCCGCTATCTGGACTTTTTTTTTTAATTTTGGAGTTTGCAAGTAAAAATAGCTTTACTGAAACCCAATTACTATTTCACTCCCTTTTACCCAGAACAGTATCCATGCCATCCGTCCGTGTGCATAGTTAAAGGGATTATTTTCCTTTCCCTCTTTTAAAATAATGTTTGCATTAATTGTGCTATATTTGTACACAACTGGCTATGGCCAGATTTTAATTTCAAAATATTAGCCCAGGCAGCATATAATATTACAAAATTTAAGAACTGCAATTTTTAATAAAAGTTGCATGCAACTAAATAGAGCCTAAACAAATAGGTGTTCCAATGAAATTGGAATTCCATTACAGACCAGATAGAGCAGACATGTCAAACATAAGGCCCGCGGGCTGGATGTGGCCCACGAAGCCATCCTGGAAACAGTGAGGGAACGGCCCCCGCTGCTTTGGCCCTGGCCCAGGCTGGCTGGGAGCCAATGTACAATTTTGTGATGGCCATCCATGCTGAAACACATTCAGTCTTAGCTCCACAAGGCCGTCTGGAAACAGTGAGGAACCAGCCCCTGCTGTGTCAACCCCGTCCCCTGGGTGCATGCTGGGGAGGTGTCACCCTTTGTGAGGAATGAAGAAATGCACCATCGCCTGGAAGTGGCCAGCAAATGGCCCTCGCCTACTTCACATATCCGGCTTGATGGGCTCCGGGAGAGGGGTTTCAGCAGGCAGCGGGGCGCTCTCCTCACAGCGCCAAGAGCTGAGCCAGATGGCGCAAATCTGATGAGAAGTGCAATGCTGCCTAGCCCCCAGCCTGCCCAGTTTCAGCAGGCAGCAAGGTGCAAAGCTGGCGAGCTTCGCACCACCCAGCTCAACCTCTCGGTGCTGTCTGCCCTGCTGCCTACCGAGACCAGGCAGGCTGGGGGCTGGGCGGCGGCGCACTTGTTTTCGGATTCATGCCGCCTGGCTCAGCCTCTCGGCGCTGTGAGGAGAGCGCCCCGCTGTCTGCCGAGACCGGGAAGGATGAGGGCTGGGCAGCATTGCGCAGGTAACGTTGACTCTCACACTGTTCCTGGCATCCCCTCTCCCAGAGCCCACCAAGCCACATATGTGAAGTAGGTGAGGGCCATGTGCTGGCCACTTCCAGGTGATGGTGCATTTCTTCATTCCTCACGAAGGGTGATACCTCCCAGTTACGTTTCTTGCCTGTTTTTCTCCCTCCCTCATCTCAAATATTTTCCCACCAGGAAGGAAGGAAAGAAGGAAAGAAGGAGAGGGAGGGTCTGAGGGAAGTCCTGCCTTAGTCCTGCCCTTTCACCCTCCTCCTGGCCTATCCTGGGGGTCTCCCATCCTATTGCTAAGGAAGCTTTGGATACAAAGCCAGGTCTCCCATGGAGAGGGAATGGGCCTCCCTCTGACTATGCCCTTCTTACCCATCACAAGCAACCTGGCTAAGAAGAGCAAGCACAACAGCAGCAGCCTTGAGGAGGAGGTAAGTGCAGCTGGGCGCCCCCTTGGGGAAGTGTGGCTGGGCTTGGTGCTCGAGGGCCAGGCTGGGCGTTTGACCTCTGCTGCCCAGGGCTCTGGGCAGCCCGCACCACCATCCAGCCCCCCCCCGCATGAGAGGAACAGTGAGGCTCCTCCAGTGGACCATGCCTTGGCACTTGCCCTGGTCCCACCCCCTTCTGCCAGAGACTCTCAGATCTGTCCCACTCCTGCCCAGGCCCCCACAGGCACCCTTGATGTGAACGATGCCCATCCAGTAGGCCACACCCACTCCACCCACGCCCACCCAGTAGGCCGCACCCACCCTGGCCACACCCACCTGCCCCCCCGAAGGCAACCGCAATGCTGATGCAGCCCTCAATGAAATTGAGTTTGACACCCCTGAGATAGAGGAATGTTTAGAAGCCCTGGTAGAGTGATTACCAAGAATGGGGTCTGCCCTATGCAGGAATCAAAGTGTATGGCCTGTTGTGCCCATTTCACTGTTGAAAGAAAAATCATCAGGGTCCAATCCAAGCCCGGAATGAACAAAATGGAGACTGCTTAGGAAAAAAGGTTCTGTTTATTGAAGAACAGAACAGCAATAGCATGCTGTTCTGGAACAGCTGACAAAATGGAGCTGGGAGTGGTGGGTTTTTATACCTTCTTGGGCTTTTGTGTTTAGAGTTGAAGGGTTTTGGAACAAAGGGAAATTGTTTAGTCTAACTGTTGCTTTCTTCCTTTTTGTAATCAGCTTTTCCACCAGAGAAATTTCATGCAAGTGTGGGAAACATGTACATGGATATACTGAAGGAGGGAATAAGGGAGTGTACAGGAATGATTGATGTCTTTCTTATGATGTAATGGCTCTGTTATCTGATTTTCATTGGCTAACATAGTTTATAAAGCAATACTACCAATTTTCTAATTCATGGCACTTCTGGAGGTAACTCTGCCAACGTTCCAGATCATTGGCCACCCAGCTGCTTAATTTGATCAAATAAAGTGCTGCTTGATCAAGAAGTTTCCGCTTGGGTTATCTGATTAGATTGATATGGTATCTCAAGTTTAAGTATGGGACTGGGACCTTACAGAGTTGTTCCTGTTCCTGTAGCATGAATGGTGGTGGGTTAATCCTATTATTTCCTAAAGGTCATGTCCTGCTTCTCTGTGACTGTGGCTGATGGATATGTCCTGTGTTGGATTTTTGGGTGAGGGGTTGCTGGTTCTAATCCTATCACTCTGTTGTTGTTAGTTATCAAATCTTGCTCCAAGATATTTCGAAAGATCCTGTCTTGAATGGGCTTCTGCCAGTAGTATTTGTTTGCTTATGAATAGGGCCTTAGTCTTTCTAAGTGGGATTATCAAATCTGCATTTCTACAGAACTGTCCTGCTCAGTTTCTGCTTGGGGCTATTAAGAAAAACTGGGCCTGCTTTTCTGCCTTTAAGATCCTTTGGGGAAATATAATATGCTGCCTTTTTACTATCCCCCAAAATATTTCCTTCTCTAGGAGGGTGGGTGGGTGCTGACTTCCAACATCACCTTCACAAGTAAGGTTTGCAATATAGAGTTCTCAGAGTGTAGGGGAAATAAAGTGACAGCTTTATTTAAATAAAGTGACATATAACATTAACTCCTTTTTGAGTTTTATAAGCCAAAATCAAAGGTTTGTCTTGGGCCCAGAAATATATTAGCTGTCATAAGATCTGACCACATATCTTTATTCATTTTCATAAAGAAAGATGGTTTAAAAAAGGAATAAAAATGAATTTCAGATGCTCATTTAACTATCATCTATATCTTAACATTACTTCATTACATTAACATCAGATTGTGTCATATGTTATTCAACAATCTGGAAGGCCTCAGAAAAATGGGAGGAGGGAATGCTTTCTATGCCATCTTGAGCTCCTAATCAAAAGGTGCTATATAGCAGGGTTTTTCAACCTTTTCAGGGATTGTACCACTTTTAGAACATGACAATATTCGAGTACCACCAGTGCTTAACAAGGTGTCAAAAACTTGATGACTAAAAAAAAAAGTGGGAGGGATTTTGGGTTTTATTGATTAGATTCATTTGTTGTTACAGAAGTGGCTAGCTTATACTATTATGGAAAAGTAGAAAGTTGAGGTTTGATGTTAATGCTTCATTCTACTGCAACAAAGAAAGTCAGAAGTCTGTGCCTTTTCTTTTTTCCTTCTCCCCCTCATTTCCCCCCCTTTTCCTCCCCACTGTGTCCTACTATTTGTTTTTGTATTTTTGTATTTTATTCTATAATCTAACAAAATGTTACAAACATTAAAAAAAAGGAAAAAAATATCGGTTTTAATTTCTTTGGTGGCGGTTCCTTTGCTGAATCACTTTCTTTTGCACTGACAAATTATGATGAATGTATCCATATTTATTAATATGCATCACTACCTTGGTGGTCAGATGGCTGGTCGGCCCTTCTTCCTCTCTCCCTCTCCTGTCTCTTTTTCCTCCCTGCCTGCTGGGAGGAGAGCCTCTTCTTCCCTCTCTCTTTTTCCTCCCTGCCTGCTAGCTCTCCTTCCACAGCTTCTTCTCTGTCCCCTTCCTTTCCCTATTATGTTTTTTCCCCTTTCCTGCCAAAACCACCTCCTTTTATATCCTCTCCTCTCTTGCCCCCTCCTCCTTTTCTCTTCAGTGCACCTCCAGCTGATTCCTCTCTTCAAGACTGTGCTTCTCTGTCTCTCTTTCTCTGTCCCCTTGTCTTTTCCCGTTGTCTTTTTTTCCCCTCTCCCTTTTCCACCAAAACCTCCTCCTTTTATATCCTCTCCTCTTTCCCCCTCTCCTCCTTTTCTCTTTGGTGCACTTCCCACTATATGCTGCTTCCGGAAGCACCAATTAGCTGGAGCCGGGTGCCGATCCTGGGGCTTTTGCTGAGCCCCGACAGCCCTGCAGCTCCAGCTGTCACTACCTCAGGCTTGTGTGGCACTGCCGCTGCTTCAATTCATTCCCATCTCCCACTACACTTGTCTATGATGGTTGTATACCACCTGCCAGGTGCCAAAGTACCATTGGTGGTACACATACCACCGGTTGAAAAGCCCTGCTCTGGGACTTCCGGTGGCAGGCGATTTCGTCGGTCGCAGCTGTTTGCTGCCTCCCGCCTGTTTTGCGTAAAAGCCGGTTTGACAGCCAGCATCAGCTGTCAAACGGCTTGATACCTTTCCCCTGGGCATAAGGGGATAGGTGAGCTGCCCGGGGTAGGAGTTGAGTTCCCGAGTCGTCCTATATGGACGATGTAGGCGA
>NW_015386687.1:442114-444791 GCF_001527695.2 Protobothrops mucrosquamatus
TTATTAACACGGAGGAGATGGATTGTTTAAGTTTAGAGTTTGGAGTTAGAGATATTAATATTTGTTTACTTGTATTTGAATATTAGCCTAGGTTTGGTTTGGGAAGTCCGGGGGGTGGGGGGATGGGATATAACATTGTGTAATATCTGTGATGTATTTCTTTTTTTTTATGATAAAAACAATAAAATTTTATATTGAAGAAAAGCCCTGCTCTATAGATAGCATAATATCTTCCCAGAATTGCTGCCACTTTAATATCTTTTCCAAGTTTGGAATTGTTTGTTTTAGTAGTGGAACATAGAATATGAAGAGTAATGTTTCTCAACCTTAGCAACTTTAAGGCTGCTGAGGAATTCTGGGAATTGAAATCTACACCCTCAAAGTTGCTAAGGTTGAGAAATCTTGATCTAGAGGCTGAGACATGAATGTTCAGCACAACGTTCGTAAATAAAAATAAAATAACATATATTGTATAACTTAAAGAGGCCCAACTAGATTTGTATTGCTCTGTTCTGAATAAGGTAAACAAGCTTGTTTTCAGATTAAAGCAGTTTCATTTCTTCATCCATCTTGATATCTTACCAACCAACTGAGTGTAATAATCAAAGTTAAACATGAGGTATTGATATGAGGGAGTAGCAGACTGTTCAAAGAGATGCTATCATGGAGCTGCAAACTCAACCTGCAATACTAAAGATTTACTTTGTCTTGGTGCCAGGACAGATAATTAATAAAAGTGACTTCTTTTATGATTTGTCCTCAGAGCTATACAGTAATTAAAATATGATTGACATTACATTAATAACTATGCTTGATTGGGATCATATTATGAACAACTAAACCAGAACTCTAGAGGGAATTTACAGCAAATTGTATTACAAACTCAGATAAACTCCAAACAAGTCCTAGCTGGAGCAGCAAATGTTGCCATTGCTATCTTCCACAAACCAAAATATGTGTCAGACCTGCCTCAGCATGGACTCCTAAGTAGAAACAATCCTTTATTTGTTGCACAAGGAATTTTTTATTAGAAGTGAATTGCAGTAAATCAAAGCCAGAACTAAAGGGTTGTGCACAAAGTTTCCCCAGTTAACTTTCCCTTTCCCATTCCTCCCCTCTGTTATCTCCCTATTGTCCAGTAACATTCAAAGGAATCATTTTGGTAACATTCCCTGCATTGGTAGGCTAGATAGTGAACCATTGCATTCCCCTCTGGCTTTGGGATGATGAGCTGATGTCTCGGGAAGGCATGATGAATTATTTCAATTTCCTAGCAGCTCCCTCCTCCCATAGGCTATAGCAGGCTGGCATCTACCGGTAGCAAAGCAAGGATAAAGCTCATGAGCACCTTTTTTCATTTCACAAAAATGTAACATTGGTAGCAGCAGCAGCAGTGTGTACTGTTTAGAATCAATCACCTATAGCAAAACTCTCAATCTGACATATATCTGCCAACAAATTCCCTGGCACTCACTAAGCTCCCAGGACTGTTTAATTTTATAAAATAGTGGATGGCAAACCACCTTCTAATCCTGTGGTGGCGAACCTATGGCACGCGTGCCACAGGTGGCATGCAGAGCCCTCTCTGTGGGCACGCGCGCTGTCGCCCCAGTCCTAGGCCTTCAGCTGGGTTTTATAAAACCCTTTTCTCTTTAGGCCTCCACAGCCGTGTGCAAAAAAAAAAGGGTCAATCAATCAATTTCAACTTCTCATGGGAAAAAAAGATCTCGCAAAGTTGGAATTGATTGATTGAACTTTTTAGTCCCACCCAGTCTGCCGTTACCACCGCAGCCACGCCCACCCAATGGGCCATGCCCACCCAACTGGCCACACCCACCCAATGGGCCATGCCCACCCGGCACCCGACGATACATAAGTGGGTTTTGGGTTGCAGTTTGGGCACTCGGTCTCTAAAAGGTTCGCCATCATTGTTCTAATCTATAGTGTTTTGTGACAATCATTTTGTGAAAGTGCTCACAACATGCTCTTAGAATGCCAGGGCTGCTGATAGGCCCAAATATGGAAATCTCTTGCCTAATGTAAGATTTGGCAGAGATACAAACATGAAAAAAGGACAAAAGAAAAATTGGATTTCCCTTAAAAATCAATGTCACATTTACAAAATATTAAGGCAAAAATCTGCTGCCACCCTGTTCTGACACTATTTTTTAAAATTATTTGGGAAAGAGACACTTATATTTTTGAAGATAATACTTGATTCGGGAGGCTCCCTCTTTTCTGCATTGGGTCCTCATTTGATGAAAAAGTAATGCAAGAGTAAATGTCACAAGCAGTCATTTGTTTCCTCTAGAGTAGACCCACCATACATATTTACTTCTCAAAAATATTTAATGTGTTACTTTTTTTTTTTAAAATAAATTTTTATTAATTTTTCATTTAAAAACAGAAGCATAAATCTTTTATCACAATATCAACCAAAGAGAATGAAACTAAACAAAACATTCACGGACGTGTCCCGTGTCCCCCTCCTGCACCACCCTCTTCCACTTACCACTCCTTCCTCCTCCCATTCTACCACCACTCCTCCTTCCTCCCTCTTTCCTACCTCCCTTCCTCACTCAACCATCCCGTCTTGTGCAGTTGGGGTATCACCGGGCACCTCCTTAAAAAATCATACATATAAATCTATAATACAAACCTACCCTTTTCCCCCCTC
>NW_015386687.1:448185-465281 GCF_001527695.2 Protobothrops mucrosquamatus
CATTACAATATCATTTTGAGTAATCTCTATACTCTCTTCTACTTTTTCCATTCTCTCCTCCATCCCTTCCATTTTTTCTCCCACTTCCTCCACACGATTCTCTATACGATCCATATGAAAAGCAAAGCCCTGAAAAATTTGAGACATGCTCTCACACAATTCATCATTCTTTTTGACAAGAAGCTCTTCTGTCTCCACTCTCATTTGTTGTACAATTTGTTTAGACATCTGCATCTGCATCTGCATCAAAGAATCCTGCAGATCCTTTAGAGTAATATAAGGTGGTGAGGAGGGTGGAGGAGTTTTAGCTCTCTGTTGCGTAGTCTGTACAGCTGGAGAGGAAACAGCTGATTTAAGTGCTGCAGGAGCTACACCTCGTTTAGAAGCCATTCTTAAGTTTAAGAAAAGTCTTAATATACAGTCCAAGGCAGCTAAAGATCAGACAGATTTTACTTTAATTTTTCCTTATTTTTTGAGAATTCTTTACAGTCTTAACAATGTAGCAATCCACAACCGGAAGGAAAGTGAAAGTGTCTCTTTAGAACAAAGAAGCGGCTAAGCCGCAGCCATTTTTTTTCTCCAAAAGTTAACTTTCAATTTTCAGTCATTTGAGAAGAGTACTTAATCTTCTGAGTCAAAGTTTTAATTTCTTTATAAAAAGTCCAAGTTTCCTAGTTAGCTCCGTCTGTTGAAAGTACTCACAATTAAATTCAGAAAAAACATCAGAGGTGGAGACGGCGTCTGGCTTCGCTAGTAGCGAAGACGTCCTGATCTATGGAGGAACTCTGAGCTCCGGAGGAGTTCTCACCTTCGCCTCGCTGGGAGCACCCAGGGAGACTAGGGAACTCGACTCCTACTCCAGAGTAAGCTCTCCTTCTCTCCTTTGCCCGGAGAGAAGTTTCAAATTGCCAAACAGCTGATACGCGCTGTTTTGGCGATTTTTACACAGTCCCGGACGGGAGGCTGTCAAACAACCTCCTTCGGCAGCTGCCGAGCCACCGGAAGTTTAATGTGTTACTTAATACATTATGACCAAAAAGGAAATACAATTTTAAAGCCACCAAGTTCTGGTGAAATTTCACATTAAGTAATATTCATTCTCAGTGCTTTGTATCAGAGAGGTCTGTCTAGTACCAGTAAAGATCATTTTAGCATTCTTTTTTCTACTTTATAATACAAGATCACTGTTCCTAGGAATATTTTTCCCTTGCACGCTAATGAAGAATTGTGGGGGGTTTCTAAGAGATCCAAGAACTCTTCCAGCAAAAATGAAAATAGAAGACAGATTAACTTGAAATTGCAGCAGACAATATAGTTTTTGACCACATATTTAATATTCTTCTCCTTTATTCACATTAAAAAGTTATTGTTCAGTAACAGTTTATAAGTACAGTTGGAATTGGGCACATTCAAATTGAATTAAATAAATAAGGTCTTAATTAAATAAATAAGGTCTGCAAAGACAGAACACAAGCCAGCTTACTTTCTTTGGTGTCACATAAAGCACTTCCGGGTAGCATGAGGTATATAAAAAGGGCCCTGATCCCTAAAAGGGGAAACTTTGCAACGAAACAGGGAACTTGCCAAACATTTCCCTCCGGAGCACGGACGGTAACGTCAAGATATTGCTAATACTTTTCCTCCTAGAAATATAGCAGAAAGCTTGCCTGGGGTTTGGTTTCCAGGCATCACAACCAACAGAACCTCCTCTTCCTCTTGGGTAGGAAGAAATATCTGTTGCAAAACACTGAACCACAAATCACAGTTGAAGAACCACAATGGTTGGATTCACACAACCGATAAAGCCAATATCCAAACAGACTAAGTGCTAGAATTATTAGAGCAGGTTGATAGTGGAACCAATCGCCTAAAGAGGTAGTGGACTCCCATTTAGAAGATCTGTTTAAAGTGAAGATGCTTTTATTTCAACTTCTCTGCTGAGTAGGACATTAAACTTAGTGGCCCCTTCCAACTGAGCAATTCAATTCATGGGTCGTGTGAAGCAAATTCTAGTGAAAAGGTTCACTCATGAGAGGAGGCCATCTATCGGTCAAATGTTTAGGCCAGAGACACTCTAAGCACAGCAAAGCATCTTGTAGCTTACCAGAATGAACAAAGGTGCCTGTGCAAGAGCAGGTTAACCAAACAGACCCTTATCCATGTATCTCCATTATTAACATTTTATATGAACAAAAAACTTCATAACATAGTGACCAGATGTGCGCAGGTGAAATATAGGTGAACTTTGGAATCAGCAACAATGCCTCTATATTCAGTATTACTAAAATAAATGGAGTTTTCTATCTTTTTTTCCCTTTAGGAAAAATGCTGAAAATTGTAGCAGCTATTTTACCACAAGATAAGGCAAGAGCAAGAGAAAATTATTGCCTGTTGCTTATGTACCTCCATCACAAGGTTGACTTTTGCAGAACAAAACAGAAGATATGAAAGCTAACCAAGGTTTCTGACTGATCTCAGCATCACAGAGCCTTGGTGAACAAGTTTGTTTACCTACTCTTGGTCCTTGAATAGTTTGTTTAATGTGTCAAGGCATTAAGTGTGTTATGAGTGATGCAGGAAATACAGTTCCACCAATGAGACTCCAGTGTAAAACGTCTGAAAATTATTCAGTCAAGGCATGTTTTAATTACATGTAGTTTGCTCTTTCTTGAGCCACACTTCCTCTTATTCTTTTTTTTTTTACAATGTGGAGCTTGCAATGGCTTATTATAAAATAGTAAAACAATAATAAAATGAAGGTCATTAATTAAACAGAAGAGCAGTTAAAGCTGGGGCAAAATCAATAAGCTTAACATAATGGATAGGCCAGAAAGGAGCTACTCCAGTTTCCCAGGAACAGAATGTAAATGCAGCACCATCCCCCAAACTCTTACAAAATAAGCCTTTAGCACTTTGAATTGTACAGTGAAAGCTGACAAGGTTTCCCCAAAGGCGAAAGTAGCAGTGCTGCTCACTAACGAGAAGCTATGTCTCTGTTAATGGTAGGTAGAACTCAAGGACTAAGAGAAGTAGTTGCAAATTGAAGAGCTGTGGATTAGAGCATAGATTCTTACAGATGTCTTGTATCACTCTCAGTCCTTCTGTACCATGTACGATTTTTTTTCTTTTTTCTTTTAGTATTTTTCCCACAAGGGCAGGTCTACCTTTTTTGGATCAATCAAGTGTTCACTCCTTGCTTGCATTAGGAATTGACTGACTGGCTTGTTACCCAAGCCTGACATTGTGAGCTGAGAAAGCTTGACTAACCCAGCCAATTTCCATGCCTAAGGTGGGACTCACAATCTTGTGGTTTCCAGCCTGGTGCCATAACCATGATCACATTGGCTCTCTTTTTGTACTGTATTGTATAGGATCATAGAAATATTTATTTATTCATTTATTTATATTTATTTATTTATTTATTTATTAAATTTATATGCTGCCTGTCTCACTGTTGAGAAACACTTATTAATACAAATTCCAAGATGCTGATTATGGGATTCATTATTTAGCTAAAGTAAATACACACAATGGGACATCTGGCAGAAAGAAAAGGCAGAGAAGGGGTGTCGGAAAATGACAGCCAGAATTCTCCAACCCCTAGGAATAGCAGTAGCCCACAAACCCACAGCCACACTCCGCCAGGAATTATCCAGAACCAAAGACAAGATACAGAAGGATGAAAGAAACAAAGTAATCTACAAAATCAACTGTAACCATTGCAACCAATTCTACGTGGGACAGACATCATGTCAGTTAAAAACCTGGATCCACGAACACCAGCTGGCAGTCAAATGCCACAATCCCAAATCCTTAATCTCTATCCACACCGACACCAAACCACCAGTTCGATTGGAGCAACTTAAAAATCATTACCAAGCACCACACTCATGAGTTCATCAGAGCCTGGCACTCCTCAAGCAATTCCATCATCAAACACATTGACCTACAACCAGTCTACGAACCTCTCAGAATCAAATCAACCGCACAGCCAACCAGAGACAGCACCCACCCTCAACCAACACACGCAAGCCCCCCCAGCAGTTCACCTCCCAATGACCCTGAACTGACGCAACCTCCCCATCACAAGACCCATCACTAGACTCACTGATGACTCACACCTGACCCTCACTTGATATACCCACACCTGAAGCCCTTATAAAAGGACACTGACACTGACATCCCCTAAACTTTGCTGAGTGTGTTACCTAGCCTGGTAATGAAACGTTCCGAAACCAACCCACAAGGTCAGAAAATGAAACTTCACCGTCATTTTCCTTTCTATTGAGTGACTGTTAGCACCAAAGGTATACCAGTGCATGTGCTTATCAGTAGCACGTTCTAGAACTATTAGATAACATCAAACCCTGTTCTAGAACTATCAGATAACACCACATCAGGTTGTTTTGAAAGCCTCTATACTGATTTATTTTCCACCAGAGAAAAGCTGGCTTCTCCTTTTCAGTACATATAGTTCTACAGAGAATACGAGCCTTTTGTTTTCCCATGCCTCACCTCTCCTTTTGGCTCCTGAATTCAGTGCAACCATTACAAAATCCCATTCCTGCTGTCTATCAGCGGCTGTGTCTGGACTTTTCCCCTGCTGCTACATGCAACCATTATTACAATTACTGTGAAAAATACTGGTTTCAAAAAATCTTAAGATGCTATGTTTCACTTTCACAGCTGACATTAAGCTTTAGAATAATAATAAAAAACTTTACAGCTAGGTAACTATAGCTTGAGAACTGGCAATTGGAATAGCTCAGGATAAGATGCACATTGATTGAATGACTTGCTTTGGATTATTACTTAAGTGGGGAGATAATTAATTAGCTCATGGTATTCTCAGCATGTTCTGTTGGAATTTAGCTTCCTCTAGTCTGCTATGAGAATATGATTATTCAGTTATTTTCACTTTTACTAATAGCAGTAAATGCAAATTATCTGCAAGGTGTAGTAAGAAAAATCAAGGAACACCAACAAAAATGGGAATAAGATTAAATAGAGAAAGTTTAACTATATGAAAATTTAATTTAATGCCAGGTTTTAATAGTTGTGGTTTTAACATTTGTTATAGTACACAATTGTTCTTTTATCTGCTCATTTTGGCCCACCCAAAGTTTGATACAAGATATGTGCAACAAATAGGGCACATAGCAAAGCAGCTTTAGGGTAACAGGATCATAGAATTCAGCTGCAAAGTAAGCCATTCAGAGCTTTTTGCCTTTCAGCCTTTTCTCTTGGCAAGAAACAGCTCCTGAGGAGGCTTTCACATGTCAATCTACACAGGTATTACATGCTGTATGATGAAATATATGACTCATTCACTCAAGAAGTGGGTGATGCATGCTCCAATTTTTATTCTGAGGTTCAAAATTAATGGCTTTTCTTGATTGCTTCCAAGATAGGTTACACCATACAGTAAGGATAATGGTTTCAACATGGTATATCAGTTTAATTTATGGAATGCTGAGAGGGTAAGATATTATAAACAAGGAACATCATTTTCTTAATGAAGCTGGTCATAAAGTATCAAGAACTGACTTTATCACATAATTAATTGATCTGGGAAAATAGGTAGAAGTTTAGCAAGAGGAAAAGATTGTCCTAATCTCCTAAGGGATAATTGGCTGGAAAAATATTAATTTCATTTTTTACATGTTGGATTGCAGGAATGAAGTAAGGATTGTTCAAACCATATTTGCAATTCAAATAGAGTGAAACAACAATAGCCTGTACCTCCAGCACCTCCAGTCTTGTAGGTTTCTAATGTGACTACCTTGGGCTCATGTTCTAAACACAGCAGGTATTGTTCTTCATTACTGGTTGAGTGGCTACCGAGTTGTACTAACATCCAAGCCACCCACCATGAGGCTTTATCAGCATCAGAAACCCTCCCATTAGATCTTTTGGTAGGCTGATCCAATGAAGGGCTGTAGGAACTGTGGAGGAACTATGTGAATTGGAGTACACAAAGGAATTCCTGTTTCCCTATGAATCCGTTGCTCCTTGCTTGCATGTTATACATGCCTTCCCCTTATGATGCCATTTTCAACACTAGGATTGGGAGATTTGGTGAATGTCTGTGCCTGGAATTCTGTTGCATTTGCAGGATATCAGAAGGAGGTTGTGAGACAAGGGAAAGCAACTTACCCTTCCTATTTTTGTTTTTAGCCTTTATTGTTCAGTGCTTACCACCAGTCTGCTTTCATCACAGTTTCCATTGCCAATTTCTACTACATTATAAATTCTCCAGGTAAGAGGCTAAAATAAATGTTTCCAAAATGGGCTAAGATTGCCCAATTGAAATCCTGTCCTCAACTGTGACTCTGCAAAAAGAAGAGTTAGGAGGGAAGTCAACATTGACTTTTGTTGATTTTCATGACAGCGTTTCAACTTTCATTTTGTAAGAGGAATGCATTTTTATTGATTTATGGCAGTGATACACAGTACAAGCTTGAGGCTGGGTAGGATAAGAGAACATTTCAGCTATAGATTAACTCCTGCTTTTTCTCTGTTACTCTAGTAGTTCTATCCAATTTTCTCCATGGTTGTAGTATCATGGAACAATCAACAGAAACAATGCAATATCATTGTCCAGTTGTGGCTGAACCAGTTTAATAATACACAATTGCATGTTTACTACAACAGGGATCATTCCAGGATTTAATAGCAATGCAGTTCTCAACTATTATTCAAGGATATTGTGCAGTAAAACATAGAACATAGAATAACAGTGTTGGAAGGGACCTTGGAGATCATCTACTGATAGTCCTCAACTTATGACCATGATTGAGCCCAAAATTTATGTTGCTAAGTGAGAAGTTTCTTAAGTGAATTTTGCCCCATTTTACAACTTTTCTTGCCACATTTGTTAAGTGAACCACTGCAGTTGTTAAGTTAGTAACACTGTTGTTAAGTGAATCCGGCTTCCCCATTGACTTTGCTTGTCAGAAGGTTGCAAAAGATAATCACATGACCCCGGGACACTGCAACCATCATAAATATGAGCCAGTTGTCAAGCATCCGAATGTAATGAATAAATGGGGATGCTGGAACAGTCATAAGTGTGAAAAATGGTCATAAGTCACTTTTTTCAGTGCTTGTTGTGGCCTTGAACAATCACTAAACAAACTGTTTTAAGTTGAAGACTACCTGTAGTCCAACCCCCTGCTCCAGCAGAGAGTCTATACCATTTTAGACAAATAGCTGCCCAATCTCTTCTTGAAAGTCTCCAGTGATGGGGCACCCACAACTTCTGAAGGCGAGCCATTCCATTAGGAAATTTCTCCTTAGTTCTAGGTTGCTTCTCTCCTTGATTAGTTTCCATCCATTGGTTCTTGTCTTGTCTTCCGGTGCTTTGAAAAATAATTTGCCTTATCTTTGTGGCAGCCCCTCAAATATTGGAACACTGCTATCTTGTCTCCCCTAGTCCTTCTTTTCATTAGACTATACATACCCAATTCCTGCAACCATTCTTCATATGTTTTAGCTTCCAGCCCCCTAATCATCTTTGTTGCTCTTCTCTGCATTCTTTCCAGACTCTCAACATCTTTTTCATATTATGGTGACCAAAACTGGATGCAGTATTCCAAGTGAGGCTGTCAGGTCTGCCATCTTCAGCTGCTTCATTATGTTTCACTGTATTGGCATCTAGGGTTGCCAGGTCTGCTTCCAAAAAATAGCGGACAAGCGGGGGGGGAGGGTTAAGTAGTAAAAAAAAGTAGACTGTACAGCTTTAGATTACGTACCATTTCATCATAAAGCTTTTGAATAAAAAAAAATGTCCACTATTTTGTGAAAAAAAATAGTGAACATAATGTGAAAAAAGTGGACTGTCCACTCAAATAGTGGACACCTGGCAACCCTATTGGCATCCTGCCATTAACTGAAAGTGTGAGGGAAGGAATCTAGAGAAAGTTTGAGCTGGAGAGAAGAAAAAGGATGAAAGGGGGGAGGGAACCAGGCTGACAGGAACCAGAAGTGTCAAACTGGAATAGTCTAGTCACCAAGGACACCTGGCCTGGGAACGGAATGTGAAACTGCTTTGAGAAGCACCAAACGTCTTATATATATATTCTATTAGTTTTTATAGGAGTAGGAATAGGGTGGAGTTGAGATTGTGGTCGGGATTTGGGTTAGGGTTGGGGTTGGGGTTGGGGTTAGGGTTTTTACAAATAGCATTTTCAATATTTAGCAAACAGCATAATGTCTGGATTCATGTGTTTAAAGAATAAAAAACCAACGTGTAATTAATTATCATAAACAATATGTTAATTAATCGCTTGATAGTCTTCTTCTTGCTAATATATATTCAAAGTTACATATCACATTCCTTTCTCTCTAACTCATTTTTCTAGCCATTCATAAAAAATATTCCATGTTCTAAAATACACTGAGTCTTCTTTCTCTTTTATCATTAAAATCAATCTATCCATTTCTGCACACTCTAAATTTTTTTTAATTAATTCTTCTTCAGTTGGTAAATTTTTATTTTTCCAATATTGGGCAAATACAATTCTTGCTGCAGTTAGTACATGTAGAATTAAATATATACAGTCTTTCTCATAATTTGCTCCTATTATTCCTAACAAGAATAATTCTGGCTTAAAGTCTATTTGTTTTTTAGTCATTTTCTCCAACCATAAAAGTATTTTGAGTCAAAATCTTTTTGCTTTAGGGCACGTCCACCAGATATGGCAATTAGTACCTGGTCTTTGTTTACATTTCCAACACTTGTTTGAAGTATTTTTAAGCCTTTTTGCTAATCTCACTGGTATCATATGCCATCTGTAAAACATTTTATATAAGTTTTCTTTATATGCCACTGTTTTAGTTAATTTAACATTTCTTTCCCATAACTTTTGCCAGTTTTCTAATTCTATATTATATCCAAAGTTCTTTGCCCATATTATCATTGTGTCTTTTACTTGTTCTTCCTCCATTTTTAAGCGTAACAGATTTTTATAGAGTTTCTTAATCAACTTTTCATCTGTTTTTAACAGTATCTGGTCAAATTCTGTCTGTTCTTTATAAAGTCCCATTGTTTTAACATCTTTTTCATATCTCGTTTGGATTTGCAAATATGGCCACCATGATAGATCAATACCTTGTTCTTGTAATTCTTGACTGTCTTTCAATTTTCCTTCATTGTCCAAGATATTTTTATAGGTCACAACTTTTTGTAATTAATTAAATTTGGGTAAGCAAATTCTTCCATTGTTGAACACCATCTTGATGTAAATTTTCACTTTTATTTTTTCCCATTCTAAAGAAGTGCATTTCTTATAAAGTGGTTTTGAAAGTATCTATGTATTTTATTCTTCCCATACCACAGAAAGGCATGCCAACCAATTTGTAGGTCATGTCCCTCTAGGTATAATAGTCTTTTGTCTCTAAGCATTATCCATTCTTTGTCCATTATCCCCATTGTTATTTATACTAACATTGGAAGTATTGACTAGAAATATTAGACAAGATATAGAAATTAAAGGATTGGAGATAAAATATCAAAAATATAAATTACAAGCTTTTGTGGATGACTTGGTTTTTATCTTGGAGGAACCACTTGAAACAATTACCAAATTGTTGGAGAAAATAGAAAAGTTTGGAGAAGTGGCAGGCTTGAAAATAAATAGAGAAAAGACTAAAGTATTAACAAAGAACTTAACAGACAAACAGAAAAGTCAACTTACAAAAAAGACAAATTTGCAAATAGTTAAAAAAGTTAAGTACCTAGGAATCTACTTAACAGCAAGATGTGTAACATTAAAAGAAGACAACTGTGAAAGATGGTTAAAACAAATAAAATTGGATTTGGAAAAGTGGAAAAATCTTCAACTATCATTGTTAGGAAGAATAGCTACAGTGAAAACAAATATTTTACTGAAAATACTCTTCTTATTTCAAACGATTCCTGTAAAATTGGGAAAGGTCTTTTTTGATGACCTAAACGGAACAATACTGAGATTTATGTGGCAAGGGAAGAAAGTACGAATTAAAGTGAAAATGCTACAAGAAGCTAAAGATAGTGGAGGATTTGGACTCCTGGACTGGAGACTATATTATCAAGCAGCTATCCTACCATGGCTTAAAGAATGGATAATGCTGAGAAATAAAAAACTGTTGTACCTAGAGGTGCATGACCTACGAACTGGTTGGCATGTCTTCCTATGGTACGGGAAGAATAAAACACACAGATACTTTAAAAACCATTTTATAAGGAATGCACTTCTTTTAGAATGGGAACGAATAAAGGAGAAAATTTATATTAAGCTACCTGAATGGCTTTCAACAATGGAAGCTTTTGCTTACCCAAATTTAATTAACTATGACAAAGTTGTGACTTATAAAGATATCTTGGATAACAAAGGAAAATTGAAAGATAGACAAGATTTACAATGACAAGGTATTGACTTAGCATGGTGGCCATATTTGCAAATTCAAACGAGATATGAAAAAGATGTAAAGACAACGGGATTTTATAAAGAACAGACAGAATTTGATCAAATATTGTTAAAAACAGATGAAAACTTGACTAAGAAACTCTATAGATTTCTGCTAAATTTAAAGATGGAAGAAGAACAAGTAAAAGAAACAATGATAGCATGGGCCAAAAACTTTGGATATTCTATAGAATTGGAAGACTGGCAAAAATTATGAGATAGAAATATTAAATTGACTAAAGCAGTCTCATATAAAGAAAATCTGTATAAAATGTTTTATAGATGGCATATGACACCAGTAAGATTAGCGGAAATGTTTAAAAATACTTCAAATAATTGCTGGAAATGCAAACAAAGGCCAGGTACTTACTAGTATATCTGGTGAATATGCCCTAAAGAAAAAAAACTTTGGGTTAAGATACATACATGGTTGGAAAAGATGATTAAAAGACAGATAGAATTTAAACCAGAACTGTTTTTGTTAGAAATATTAGGACCTAAATATGAGAAGGAGAATGAATATTTAATATTGCATGTACTGACAGCAGCGAGAATAATATTTGCCCAATACTGGAAAAATGAAAACTTACCAAGAGGTTTTAATTAAGAAAATCTTAGAATGTGTAGAAATGAATAGATTGACTTTAGAGATTAAAGAGAAAGAAGATTCAGTTTACTTTAGAACATGGGATAATTTTTACCAATGGTTAGGAAAACGAATTAGTGAGAAATAAATGTGATATGTTATTTTGAATATATATTAGTAAGAAGAATGATATGCATTGACCAACTGATACTGTTTATGATTATCATTTATCATATTTACTACAGTTATTTACCACTATATCAATTATTGTTAACTGAACATATGTACCCGGACAATAGTCTGTTTGCTAAAGATTGAAAATGTTATTGGGGGATAACCCCAATGTTGATCCCAACCCTGTCCTAATCCCAATCCTGATCCTAACTCCACCCTAAACCTTAATCCCTATCCCGATCCTATAAAACTCAATAAAATCTTCTTTTTTTAAAAAAAAGCATTATTCATTCTTTAATCCATGTTAAAATAGTTGTTTGGAAGTATAGCATCCAATCTGGCAGTTCAAATACTCCACTTTCTTTCGCTTCTTATAGCATTTTCAGTCTAATTCTAGCTTTTTTTCCTTGCCAGATAAATTTCAGTATTGTGGTATTCAGTTCATCAAAAAAGGCTTTTCCCAGTCTTACAGGAATCGTTTGAAATAGAAAGAGTATTTTTGGTAAAATATTCATTTTCACTGTTGCTATTCTCCCCAACATTGAAAGTTGTAAGTTTTTCCACTTTTCCAGATCCAATTTTATTTGTTTTAGCAATCTTAGGTAATTACCTTCTTTTATTGTTACACATTTTGCTGTTAGATAACTTCCCAAGTATTTAACTTTTTTAACTATTTGAAGATTTGGTTTTTTGGCTAGTTGGTTTTTTTGTTTTTCTGTTAGATTTTTTGTTAGCACTTTCGTCTTTTCTCTGTTTATTTTCAACCCTGCCACTTCTCCAAATTTTTCTATTTTCTCCATAAGTTTAGTGCTTGTTTCAAGTGGATCTTCCAATATAAAAACCAAGTCATCTGCAAATGCTTGCAGTTTGTATTTTTCATCTTTTATTTTCAGTCCTTTAATTTCTATATCTTGTCTAATGTTTCTATTCAATACTTCCAGTGTTAGTATAAATAATAATGGAGATAGTGGGCATCCCTGTCTTGTGCCTTTTTAAAAAGTTTTCTGTAAAATCTCCATTTACAATTATTTTGGCTGTTTGTTTACAATAAATGGTTTTAATTGTATTTATAAAGTTTTCTTCAAAATCCATTTCTGCTAGTTGCTGAAACATAAATTGCCAGTTTACATTGTCAAATGCTTTCTGTGCATCAAGAAATATTAAAGTCATCTGTTTCCCTGCATGAATTTCATAGTACTCTAACACATCAAGAATCATTCTTAAATTATTTTTTATCTGTTTTTTAGATAAAAAACCATTTTGGTCTGTATATATACATTTGGTCAAAAATTTCTTTAGTCTTTCTGCTATTATTGAGGCGAAGATTTTATAGTCTACATTTAATAGCGATATTGGCCTATAGTTTTTATTTGCATTAGATCAGAGTCTTCTTTGGGTATTAAGGTAATATTGGCTTCAATCCATGAATTTGGTATTTTAGCCTCCAAAAGTATTTCATTACACAGTTCTTTCAAAGTAGGACTTAGTATGATTTATAAAGCTCTGCAGGTAAACCATCTGGACCTGGAGTCTTATCATTTTTTTGCCTTTTTATAGCCTCTATAATCTCCATCATTGATATTTTTCCATTTAATATATTTTGAATATTCTCTGGAATTTGGGGTAAATCTGCTTTTTTAAAATACTGCTGTATTTTTTCTTTTGGAATTTCCTCTGCGTTGTAAAGTATCTCGTAATAGTATTTGATAATTTTTTTAATTGTATTGTTTTTTTTTATTGAAAAGTTTTAAAAAATTTTTTACAACATATGTCCCCCCTCCCTCCCCCCTCCCCTTCCACCCCCACTTCCCAGAGCTGATTACAGGGTACAAATAAACAATAACATAATCTAAATAACATTACCCAACTATACTAGCAATTAAATCCATAACATACTTTAACTCCCTTTCAAAATAAGTATTAACCAATTAACAACAGAAATAATAATATACCTAATTAACAACCAGAATAATAATATAATTAAACCATAAAATTCAAAATAATAATCAACCCTATTAAACTAATAATAATCTTATAATAATATAATTAAACCATAAAAATTCAAAATAGTATACAACCCTATTAAACTACTAATAATGATCTTAAATTCACTCATAAACTAAATAATACTTTTCAATCTCCTAGTTCATCTATATCTATAACATATCAAAATAATATTATAATTAAATCTTAATCAGAAGCTTAATGATACTTTTCAATCACATACTTCTATCTATAACATCTCAAAATAATATTATAATTAAATCATAAAACTAAAAATAATATTCAGCCATATTAAGCTAAATAATACTTTTCATATGTAATCAATCCATCTTCTCCAAACCAAAATATATTTTTCTTATAAATCCTTCACAAAAAGCGGAGATTTTTGCCATTTCTACTAGATTAAACACAACAATGCTCTTACATCTATTTTAAAATTCAGCATCAAATTAATTTCTTTAACATCAACTTCATAACACATTACAAGATTAATCCATAAAACTTTAATATCTCTACATGTCCACCAATTTTAACTTCTATATTCCATTCACACAAATATCTTCAAATTCCAAATCATCTTTTAGGTCAATATAAAGAAGAGAAAAAAAAACTTTAATTAATTAATTTTGAAGGAACCCTTCTTATTTCTACTTGAATCTAAAACACAATTCCAGTCTTTTGCTATTCTTTTTTCTTTGCTCTATAAGCTGTACGAGTCATTCTCTGTTCCTTTAAATCATCTTTTATCTCCAAACACTGTTGCTTAGAATCAACCTGCAAACTTCCTGCTGCTAATATTCCTTCAGTCAGATGTTCTTCAAACTTTTGTTCAATTCTCTTAAGTCGTGGAGACGATGGTGTACCTGCTTTCAAGACCAAAACATAAAAATCTCTTGCTTTCAAAATTGTGTCAAGTCTATGACATGTCCCCACAAAATTCACCACTAACCCCACAGGTATATCCCATCTATATTGAACCTGACGTTTTTTCAGCTCCTCAGTCAAAAAAGCAAAATCTTTTCTTTTTCTAAGAATTTTAGAAGGTATTTCTTTCAAAATTATAACATCTTGAGATGCGATCTGGAATCTTTGCTTATAAAAAGCCTGTATAATTTCATTACGAAGTGATCTTCTGAAAAAGTAAATAACGACTTCCGGTGGTGACAGGCTGCATTGCATGGCGGCTTTTGTTAGCCGCTCGCCTGGGAGCGCGTCAAAGCCTGAAGAGACAGCGTTCGTTAGCTGTCTCTCGGCTCGGAACCTCGTCCCTCGGGCAAAGAGGGGGGGTGAGCAAGTCCGGATAGGGCTCGAGCTTCCTCTCACCCCGGTTTTGTTATAATCGGGGTTGAGAGATGCTAGCTCGCCCGGAGTCTGGACGGTCTCTGCGCCCTATGGCGCCTTCGCTCCTCTTTTGGAGCGAAGCCAGATGCAGCTCCCACCTCTGCTGTTGGAAGGTATTTGGACTTAAATTTTAAGCAGACGGAACTAAGCAGGAGGTTCGGATTTACAGTGGATTGTTTCTGACTTTGACTCTGAAATATATTAACATCTTCTATATTTTGTGGTGATTTAAAGTGAGAGAAAATGGCTGCGGACTTGCCATTTCTCTGGAATACTTTCGTTTGTTTTTTTTTACTTTCACTTTTTTTTTTTTGGCTACTGACTGGAAAGAGATACATTGTTACTTCTCCGGCTCTGGAAAGTTTTAGCCGCAATGAATTTGTGGTGTATACTGGCTGGTGATATTAATACTGCTATCCTTTTGGATTAATGAAGTATATTTAAAGAAATTTGGAAGTTTTAAAATGGCTGCGGATTTGAGGAAAAAAAAGAGAGCGAGANGGGGATTTTGGGGGCCTCTAGATGCTCCCAGGTAACACCTCTCCTGCGCGAGCTGCACTAGCTGCCGGTGGCCTTCCGGGTGCGCTTCAAGGTGTTAGTAACAACTTTTAAAGCGCTCCATGGCAATGGACCTAGGTATTTGCAAGACCGCCTCCTACCAAACACCTCCCTTCGGCCAGTCCGCTCCCACAGAGAGGGCCTCCTTAGAGTGCCGTCGGCCAGACAATGCCAGCTGGCGACCCCCCAGGGGGAGAGCCTTCTCTGTGGCAGCTCCTGCCCTCTGGAATGACCTACCCCCCGACCTACGTACAGTTGCGGACCTGCGCCTTTTTCGCCGAGCCCTGAAGGCCCATCTATTCCGTGCGGCCAGCCTGGCGTAGCTTGATTATGTTTCAGTGGGGGGTTTTTTACGGGTGTGTTTTTAGAACAGGCCTGTTATTTAATTCGATTTTAAAACAAACTATTTATTACCATGGTTTTTAGTATCGCCTGTTCACCGCCCTGAGTCCTGCAAGGGAGATAGGGCGGTATATAAATTTAATAAATAAATAAATAAATAAATAAATAAATAACAATTAGAGCCAGTGATGGCGAACCTTTTAGAGACCGAGTGCCCAAACTGCAACCCAAACTCCACTTATTTATTGTCAGGTGCCGGGTGGCCGTAGCTCACTGGGTGGCCGTGGCCACTGGATGGGCATGGCTGCAGTGGTCATGGAAGACTAGATGTGCGCGGCCGGGGTGGGCGTGACGACCTCGATGTTGCTCGTGAGGAGGGATGCCTGTGGGAGCCGGGCAGGGTTGGGGGAGATCCAGGGGGTCTCTGGCAGGTGGGACGGTGGGCAGGAGGCTCGTCCTGCAGGGTGAGGCAAGGCAAGGCAGGGGGCAAGGTATGGGTGCCATTGCCACAGGGCGAGGCAGGGGCCGGAGCGGCTGCTGCCTGACACTGCACATAGCGAGGCATGGGGGCCAATAGTGTCTGTCAGCAGCTACAGCCTGCCAGCCCCTCAACTGGCGCACTCGGGGGCTCCACAGCCCACTGCGAATACCAGGCCAGCAGCAGGCAGAGTAGGGGAGGGGGGAAGCACGTGATGCAGACTGCTGGACACGCCTACTCCATCCCATCTGTTTTTGCTTGTGATTGGAAAGCAGGTTGCTGCTGGTCATCTCCTTGGCCCCCTTGCAGATCTTGCCCTTGGCCCGCATGTGGAGTCTGTTCCTCTCGCACACCCGACATATCTTAGTCCCACCTCAAGCTGCCGCCATCAGCAGCTCATGCAGGTCCATTAGTTTACCACCTGCCTGGAGCCCACCCAGCACAAAAGAGGTGAAATGGCCGGCTAGCAAGCTTGAGTAGAGGTGGTAGAGCATGCCAATGCCCAGCAAGCCAAAGGCCACCCCAAGCGGGAAAAGCCGGATCTCCATCAGCGCCATGGCCCCCCAGTCCCCATGACGCCGATGGGGATCCAGCTTTCCCCATTCGGGGTGGCCTTTTGCCTGCTGGTCCTGGGCGTGCTCTACCACCTCCACGCAGGGCTTCCTAGCTGACCACTTCACCACCTTCATGCTGGGCAGGTCTGCAGCTCTGAGTGGCAGCCTAGTGGACCTGCACGAGTGGCTGGCGGCTGCAGTAGGTACTGAGGTATGCAAGAGGAATGCGCTCCACCCACAGGCCAAGGGCAAGACCCTCGAGGGGGCTGAGATGACCGGTGGTGACCAGCTCTCCAACCAAAAAGCCATTTTAGTGTTGCTAAGGATGGAAGACGGTAAGTGCTACAGTACTTCCAACTCACACGGATTACAATAATCCTAAATGGAAAGATTAAAATGGTCTCACAATCAAGAGGAGTTTGCACAGTATCTGCATGACAAAGTCGCTCGGATCCGAGAGGGTTTGGACTCCGACTGGGTGGCCCCGGGGGAGGTGACAGGAGCAGGTCTTGAGACCATTATTTGGGAGGAGTTTGACTCTGTGACTCCCGATGACGTGGACAGTGTCCTGGGGAGACTGAGTGCAGCCACATGTTTGCTGGATCCGTGCC
>NW_015386687.1:466671-478506 GCF_001527695.2 Protobothrops mucrosquamatus
TCTTTGCTTTGCAATCCGTGAATTGACCCTAAAAATTTTCTCTATCTCTCCCGAGATTTCTTCAGGTCCACAGCCCCAAATAAAAGCTAAATCTGCAGCAATTTCTTCTTTCAAATTTTCTTGCAAATCCTCCTTCAACCCTCTTATTCGCAAAGCATATTCCATCTCTCTATACTGTATCATAATAATTTCATTCTGTGTTATATCAACATTATTTTCAAATTTTCCAACTCTATCTTCAGGTCTTTCCACATTCTCTACTACTTTATCCACACATTCGTCCAAACGATCTATATGAGCTGCTAACCCCTGGCAAGCCAGCAATATGTCCTTCCTCATCTCATTATTCTTCTTCTCAAAAAACTCTGCAGTTCCTTGTCTGATCTATCTTACTATTTTTTCCAAGGCATCTTGTAAGTCCTTAAGAGTAAGTACCGGTATTGTTTTGAAACTGTAATTTCAATCTTGCAGCTTGTTTATCATTTTTTCTTTTTTCAATCTATGTGCAAACCATTTCCCCAGTTGGCATTTTCAAAAAAGTTCCATTTTACTCTTTTGATCTGTTGAGCCATTATTTCCATCTCAGCTAGATTTAATTTGTGTTTTATTATCTCCATTTGTTTCTTAAGTATTTTCTTTTGTGGGTCTATTTGTAATTCTGATTCTAACTTTCTGAATTCTTCCTTCAACTTTAATTGTTGTTGTTTCTTTTCTTTATTCTTTTTAGCGGTATAGGTTATAGCCAACCCTCTGAAATATGCTTTAGCCATATCCCACACATTTTGAAGCGATGTTTCTTTTTTCTTGTTTATTTTGAAGAAAAAAATCCATTTCCTTTGTCGCTAGTTGTATGAATTCTTTTTCTTTTAAAATAGATTTATTCAAGAACCATCTTAATGTTTTCTTGGTTCCTCTCCAAGTCATCTTTATTGGGTTATGATCTGCCCAAACATTAGTTTCTATCTCAATTTCTTGTATCGTCTTATTAAGTTCCAAAGATGTCCATATCATATCAACTCTAGACCATGATTTATGTCTATTTGAGTAAAATGTGTATTGTAATTTCTTTGGATTTTTTTCTCTCCATATATCTTGGACACAGAGTTCTTCTGTCATTTTAAAAAATGCTTTAGGTAATATATTTCCTCCTTTCCTCCCTTGTGTAGCACTTTTATAGTCCAAAGTTCCATCTGTTATTGCATTAAAGTCTCCCATTATACAGAGATTTTGATAGTTCAATTCTAATATGTTTTAATATAATTTTTGGTAAAATTGTTCTTGTTTATCATTTGGCGCATATATTGCTATCATCAGTATCTGTTTTTGATCCATCATTATTTCCACCATTAATATTATCTCCTCTTCATCCGCATAAATTTGTTTAGGGTTCATTGTTTCTTTAATGTATAGAGTTATTCCTCTTTTCTTTTGAAGTGCTAATGCAAAGTGAAGTTTACCAATTTTTAGTTGTTCTAGCAGCTTAGTGTTGTCTCTTGATGTGTGTTTCTTGGAGACAAATTATATCCATTTTTAATTTTTGTAGTCATGTAAAGAAGTTTTTCCTTTTTGAGGGAGAATTTAGTCCACTTATGTTCATTGGCAAAATCCCACTCCAGAGCTCCAGTCAAAACAATTAAGTAAGATTAAAAAAAAGCAAGGTTAAATGTAGTTCTCAGTTTTGCCACTAGATGTCATTAGATGTCCATTCCCACCAAACTTTAAGAATTTAAAAAGTTAAAATCTGATGGCTTCCAAACGAGGAATAAAAAAGATTTATAAATGCAAAACTGTCCCAAATTATCCTTCTTTTATCCATCAGTTATCTTATAGTTCAGGAGGGAGGGGTGAAGAAAAAATAACCCCTCACCAAAGCTTGGGGATTTCTTGCTTTTGAGTGCTTTTTCCCAGAACTGGTATTTTTCACTTGTAGAGAGGTAAGGAAAATAGTCTCACCTGGATCAGCTGTTTTGCTTTCCACTTGTTAGTATTTGTTGTCTCCGACGATCAGCTGCTTCTGGCTGACTGCATGGGTGCAGTCAGCCTTTCTTCTTGCCAGTCCCGGGGGCTACTTTGGATCAAGTGGGTCAGCTACTGCTGGCCCACAATCTACAAAATTTCACCCTTTGGCCAGTCGCCTCTATGGGGCGATTTTCAGTCCTGTTGGACACCCCCCCCAAGCTGGTAGAAACCGGGCTTGGGGAATGGAGCTTCATTCCCCAGTGCCCATGTTGCAGCGACGTCACCAAAAACTCATCACCAAACTTCAAAGCAGTTCTCAAAACATCAAACTGGGGCACTATTGGAGATGGTTGAACTGGTCATGGGGGGAGGGCCAAGGAAAGGGTGTAATTGTAATCTAGCCTCACTTTTGCTGCAACCACTAATCTTTAGTAAAAGAACCTATCACTTCAACCAAATGGAGTTAAGGGTCTTTCTTTCCTAGGGATCTAAGTGAGGCAGGTCTGACAGTGGCTGTCATAAGGCTTTATAAAGCAGTACTAATACTTCATGTAATCTTGATTGTATCCCTCTATTAATACAGCCTAGGATTGCATTGGCTTTTTTGGGTGCTACCGCACACTGTTGGCTCAAATAGTAGACCACAATCTACTGCTTGGTAAGCTAGAAAAAGGTGGAATTAGACAACATCACCATTAGATGGATTTGTAGCTGGCTAACAAACCATACTCAACAAGTAGTCTTCATTGGTACTACATCCACATGGAGAGAAGTAAGCAGTGACATATCACAAGGCTCCGTCTTAGGCCCAGTACTCTTCAATATCTTTTTTTTTAAAAAAAACAACAACAAGTTTTATTGGTTTTTTCATTTTACAAACAAGTGCTTAAGAAACAACGTGGTGGCAGGGCAATCAATTGTCCACAAAACAAAGTCATATTCATAAAGTTTGAATTAAGTCATTAAAAACCTCCTCTCTTTTCCCTCTAATGACATATTATATTCAAATTGATATATTACAATACCACTAAATCAATCATAGCAATCCTCAATAATCTTTCATCTAAATAAATCTACAAATCCGAATCCTGTATTACGTTTACCTATTTCACTTACTATGTTCCATATTTCTAATCTAAATACCTAGTTAACACTTTGGGGGTCTCCTTATAACCTTTTTCCTTAACATATTCACTAAGCATTTATTAATATCATTTCTTCCTTTTTCTTATTCCTCTTCCATTGCAAATGACTATCAATTCTAATAAGAAAAGAAACTATTAATTCAAATCAGAAAGGAAAAAAAACAAAAAACAAAGAAAAAGAAACAGAGACAAAACCAAAAAAAGAAAAGAGAAAAAATACCTTTCTATTTCTATTATTCTTTATAATCGAACAATCAATCCCTCAATATCTATATCAAATTTCTTTAACGTCCTCCCAAATTTACTGTATCCAAAACGTATTAATGCATAGACAAAACAAGTTATTATTAAGTTCAAACCTTAATTAGTTTTTTATTCAATCTAACCTCTTATTTAACTGTTTTAAGCCATAAATCAATCCATATCTAATAAGCCTTTTGAATCCATTACCTAAAACCTTAAGTCACATTCTTAAATCTTATTCTGGCTTTCCTTTTCTGCCAAACCGGTTTCCATAACAAGGCCTCTCTTTCAATGAACAAGTCCTTTAGAATCCTGTAGAATCCTTTGAATCAAACAGAAACATCCTCATTTCTGTTTTAGAGACCTAGCTCCTTTGTAAGTAGTCCCTTGTTGTTTTGAAAAGTCAAATCTCCACATTTGAAACTGTTGAATAGCCGGCTCAGTTATGTCCAACTTTGTAGATATAGTTGTTTATCCAGGCTACCATAGTTCTCAGCTCATTATATTTGTCTGTCCATTTCTATTGGTTTTAAGATTGTAAGTGGATTACTTGCAATCCTTTTTGATTCCTCAGAGATCTCATCCGCATACATATGAAATAGGATGAAATCTTCTTTACCTTTAGTTAGTCCCGCTTCTGTTGTTTTTTTGGTCTCTAGAGTGCTCAGATAAGGTCTGGGAGTCAATTTGTTGATTCAAAGCAGAGTTTCTGTTTTTTATTTCCATAGTAAATTCTTTTATTTGCAAACGTATTTCATCAATAGCCTCATAAAGTTTTTCCAGTATAAGTTTATAGTCAAGTTGAACCGAGGGTTGCTCCATTTCAACAATAATTAGAAACAGTCTGTATCATTTAGTAGAGGCTATGTTCAGAAAATATTTAATCATTGTCCCCCCCCCACCAGTACAGCTGTTAATTTTCTTTGTATTTTTCCTTTTGTGGTAATCTGAAAGTCAAGGTCAATCTGAGTCCTCAGAAAAAAGGGAAGTTGCAATTTTATCATTTTCCAGAAGGTGTCCTCAGTACAATGTAAAATCTTCTCCCATAGCCCAGGAATCTCATAAACAAGACCAGGAAACACAGAGAAAAAAAAGAATTCAAGTCCAATAGCAGATTCAAGAAAAAGTTTTCCAAGACCCCAAAGTGAAAAAAAAGAATAAAAATAGAGATAAAAAAAGTCACTTTAAGTTAATTCAATCCATAGGCTTCTTTTTCCCACACTCACCAACGCTGCCTTCTCAGAGCAGGAAAATAATTTCAAAAGTGCTTTTTACAGGCACAAAAAAAAAAAAGAAAACCAAGAGAGGGAAGGTAAAAAGTCTCACCGGGCTCAGCCACTGTGGTTCCTGTGCTTAGATGTTCTTCTGACTTCTGGTTTCAGCGGCTAGGTCAGGGGTAGGCAACCTTGGCTCTTTTATGACTCATGGACTTCAACTCCCAGAATTCCTGAGCCAGCATGGCTCAGCTTGGAAACCTCTCCCTTTCCCCTCAGCGTGACTGGCTCAGGAATTCTGGGAGTTGAAGTCCACGAGTCATAAAAGAGCCAAAGTTGCCTACCCCTGGGCTAGATGAACGGCCATTTTACTGGCCGTTCTTTCCACCGTCGGCCCAAAGGAGCAATCTCGGTCCCTGGAAGAAGCTGCCACTCTCCCAAGGATGACGAGGACCTCCTCACCGGTAGCCGCCCCTCTAAGGCAGCTTTTCGACCCGATTAAGGGTCTACCGGCAGCGGAGAATGAACTGGCGAAGAGAGCAGTCTCCTCGCGCAGCTGCGAGCGCCGCGATCCGGAACCGGAAGTCCTACTCTTCAATATCTTCATCAATGACTTAGATGAGGAAATAGAAGGGGAACTCATCAAATTTGCAGATGACACTAAACTGGCAGGAGTAGCTAACATCCCAGAAGACAAGGTCAGGATTCAAAAAGATCTTGATAAACTTGAACAATGGACCATATCCAACAAAATGAGTTTTAATGTGGAGAAAAGCAAAGTTTTACATTTAGGCAGAAAAAAATCAAAGATATAAGTACAGATTAGGTGAGACGTGGCTCAAAAACAGTAACTGTGAGAGGGACCTTGGAGTCCTAGTGGACAATCATTTTACTATGAGCCAGCAATATGTAGCAGCAGCCAAAAAGCTAATACAATCCTGGGTTGTATAAACAGAGGCATAGAATCAAGATCACGCAAAGTATTAGTATGTTTTGAATACTGCAACCACTTTTGGTCACCATACTACAAAAAAGATGTTGAGACCTTGAGAAAAGTTCAGACAAGAGCAACTAAGATGATCAAAGGCCTGGAGACTAAAACATATGAAGAACGGCTGCAGGACTTGGGTTTAGCTAATCTAAAGAATAGAAGAAATAGGGGTGACATGATAGCAGTATTCCAGTATTTGAAAGGCTGCCACAAAGAAGAGGGGGTCAAATTATTCTCCAAAGCACCAGAGGGCAGGATAAGAAACAATGGTTGGAAACTGATCAAAGAGAGAAGCAACCTGGAATTAAGGAGAAACTTCCCAACAGTGAGGACAATTAACCAGTGGAACAGCTTGCCTTCAGAAATTGTGGGCGTTCTATCACTGGAGGTTTTTAAGATGAGACTGGACAGTGACTTGTCTGAGATGGTATAGGTCAGTGGTGGCGAACCTTTTAGAGACTGAGTGCCCAAACTGCAACCTGAAACCCACTTATACATTGCCGGGTGCTGGGGGCGTGGCCAAGTGGGTGTGGCCAAGTGGGTGTGGCCACAAAATGGGCATAGCCAAGTGGGTGTGGTCACCAAATGGGCGTGGCCACCTCGATGTTGCTCCTGGGGCAAGGCAAGGTGAGGCAGGGGCTAGAGCAGGTTGCAGACAAAGGGGGGCTCCGGTGAGGAGGAGGTGGAAGATTTAAGCAAGCTTGGCACCGGAGCCTTGGTTAAGCTGACGGCTCTACTTCGCTGGAAGCAAAAGCACAGTAAAATAAGTGGGCTCAACCTCTCTAGGCACCAGGCTCCACGGCAGCGTAGCTCCGCCCCCTTCTCTGGCTTCAGGGGTCCCTTGCTGAAGAGAGAGAGAGAAGCGGGGGAGAGGCGACCGGCTCGCTTATCGGAAGAAGACGGACAGATGGACGGCAGGCAGGCAGCCCGGCTCGCCTGGGCTGTCACGTGTTGCCTGCAACATTCAGAAAGCTCTTCTTCCCCCGCATGTGCTGCTTCTCCTTACTCCCTGCGCGGCTGAGGATGCGAGACTCCCGCCTGGTCGGCTGCCTGGCTCCGGTTTCCTTGTTCGCCGCAACCCCTCGCCCCAGCCCACCGTGCCAGCTGCTGGGCTGGGCGGGGGGTTGCTGAACCCTTTGCATGGGGTGGCCACCGCCGCCTCCGGCCTCGGTCCATCTCTCCACTGCTGCGCCTGCTGCCGGGAAAAATGCCCCGGCAGGAGCTGCCTTTGCCCGAAGGCTGGGAGGAAGCTCGCGACTACGACATCGACCACGCCACCAAAACCACCAGCTGGGTCGACCCACGGGACAGGTGAGGAAGGACGGACCGGAGGAGGCCGAGCCAGTCAGCTGAGGAGGAGCCTGCACTCTAAGGGCGACAGGTGCCTGGAGCAGTCTGTGCCTTGGTAGGGATAGGAAGGGAAGAACTTGGCCACGGAAAGTACGTGGGCCCGGGAACGCGTGTGCGTGTTTTTCCGCTTGTTAGATCGCTCTCTCCCTCCCCCTAGTATTGTTCCTGGCAGGTCAGGATGGTTTGAGAGCGATCTCTGAAGATTTGGGCTAATATTAGGCAGGCGGAGAGGGCGCGGGGCGGGCTGCACGAGGGGAAGCCGGCTGCGGCCGCGGGGTGTTTTCTAGCCACTGGGCCGGGCTCTTTGGCCTCGGCCTTCCCCGGTGGCCCCTGGCTTGTCCGCTGCGATCAGTGGCAGGCGGAGAGGGCGCGGGGTGGGCTGCACGAGGGGAGGCCGGTTGCAAAATTACGAGAAGTGCCGGCGGCCGCGGGGTGTTTTTTAGCCGCTGGGCCGGCTGCAAAATTGCAGGAAATGCGGGCAGGGTGTTCTGGGGCCGCTGGGGTGTCCGGTGGCAAGCAGAGGAAGCTCAGTGGGAGGCCAGAGACTAAACTTACTGCTTTTGCTTGTTCTCTCTCTTGCTTTCTGCTGCTTGTTCTCTCTCGCTTTCTGCCGCTTGTTCTCTGTCTCGCTTTCTGCCACGTGCTCCGAAACCGAAACTTCCTTAGTTTTATATAGAAAAAAGCTGCGCATGCGCAAAGAGGAGGGAGGCAGGAACGGCTCTGCGTGCCATCAGGAACGGCTCTGCGTGCCACCTGTGGCACGCGTGCCATAGGTTCGTCACCACTGGTATAGGTTCTCCTGCTTGAGCAGGGGGCTGGACTAGAAGCCCTCCAAGGTCCCTTCCTGTCCTATCCTATCCTATCCTATCCTATCCTAAATTTAAGTGATTGTCCAACTGGACTCCAAGATCCTTCTAACAGTTACTGGCATTGAGCCAAGTTTGACCTAGTCCAGTGGTGGTGAACCTATGGTACGGATGCCAGAGGCGGCACGCAGAGCCCTCTCTGTGGGCACGTGTGCTGTCGCCCCAGTCCTAGGCCTTCAGCTGGGTTTTATAAAACCTTTTTGCTTTAGGCCTCCGCTGCCGTGTGCAAAAAAAGAAGAAGGTTCAATCAGTCAATTTCAACTTCTTGCGGGGAAAAAAAAGATCTTGCAAAGTTGGAATTGATTGATTGAACTTTTTAGTCCCACCCAGTCTGCCATTACCACCGTAGCCACGCCCACCCAATGGGCCACACCCAGCCAATGGGCCACACCCAGCCAATGGGCCACACCCACCTGGCACTCGACGATGCATAAGTGCATTTTGGGTTGCAGTTTGGGCACTCAATTTCTAAAAGGTTCGCCGTCACTGACCTAGTCTGTACCTGTACAGTTGGTTTTTCTTGTCTAAGTGCAAAACCTTACTTTTCTCTACATTGAATTTCATTTTGTTAGATAGGGCCCAGTATTCAAATCTGTTGAGGTCCTTCCAGATAGAGAGCCTATCCCCTGGGGTGTTGGCTATTCCTGCCAGCTTAGTGTCATCTGCATATTTGATGAATTCCCTTTCTATTCTCTTATCTAGATCATTTGGTCTAATAGAGATATAAAGAGGTGGAAAGTGGAGAGAGGTGAGTAATGTTGTTTTTATCAGCAATGAAATGCAACTAGTCTAAAAGAAGAAGAGACAGTCCTGTTTGTTGACACTGAAGTTACCGAATTCAAAAGTGTCCCCCAGGTTGGCAAGAATCTCTACCATTATGATAAAGATTCTTTCATACATGGAAAATTTGCAAAAACTTGCATTCATATCTATCTTCATACCACTGTCTTATCAAGATGCTATCAATTGCATCACTATTGGTTCCTTTTCAATAGAACATGAGTGCATGGTGGTTTCAGTGTGGCATTTTGAATAACCACTCATGCACACTTAAGGATCTAGAGTAAAACTGATAGGAGCTATTCCACTGTTTAATTTGTCTTAAGAGATTTTTGTTATTTCATTCTAAATGTCATGTACTGGTCTATATGTTATTACATGATAAATTACTTACACTTGTTAAGATCATATCCCAGATTGCCATCAGATAGAAAGTCTGTACTGGGCATGTTTTATTAAGTGACTTGGGTCTTTTAGCTGTAAGTCAATCTCTCCTTTCTTTTTCTTTTTATTAGAATAGCATGGCTGTTTGAGCAAGCATGTTTGTTTCATAAATTCAGACCATGACTACACTGTTCAATGCACGAGCAAACTTCATTTGGTGGTTTTGTGCCCACACCCCCATAACATATGGCTGGATGTTAGCAGGAGAAGATGGACTTGTTTGCACTGCAATTAATTTCTGTTTGCATTCATAGCTTAGTTTATGTTAATTTACTAATCTAAAATTGAACCTCAGTGCAGCTTCCAAAGACAGTTGTTTACTGCACCTGAACTCCAAAACAGTTCCTTGTCCAGAGACAGGACTCTCTGCCCATATTCCACAGACTGGGGAAACCAATAGACTCTAAATTTTGTTTTACTCCCCAAAGAACATACTTGAAAGGATAGGCATTGGATTATGGTTGTATCATGCATAGGTATGGCTAAAAGAATAAGAGAAAATCCAAAAATGATATTATTTTAGATGTTTAGGAATGATGTTTAAAAATGTAACTTATCAATACAGGTAGTTTTTGACTTAAAAACCATTTGTTTTAATGACCGTTTGAAATTACAGCGGCATTGAGAAAAGTAACTTATGACTGTTTTTCACACTTATGACCTGGCATTGCAATATCCCCTTGATCATGTGATCGAAATTTGGGTGCTTAGGAATTAGCTTATATTTATGATGGTTGTAGGATCCCTGGGTCATGTGATCACCTTTTGTGACCTGATGAGCAAAATCAACAGGGAAGCCAGATTACTTTATAATTGTGTTACTTACTTAACAACTGCAATGATTCACTTAACAATTGTAGCAACAAAGGCCATAGAATGGGACAAAACTCACTTAACAATTGTCATGCTTAGCAACAGAAATTTGGGGCTCAATTGTGATTGTAAGTTGAGGACTACTTAAAAAAAACAATATTTTCCATTAATCAATGGATGCTCTAATTGGCAAAGTTTAATGTTATTTATAATACTACCAACAATGTCTCAGAAGAATTCTTCATATCTCATGTTGGGAATATATTACAAATGAGGAAATTCTACAAAGAAGTACCGTATTTTTCGCACCATAAGACGCACTTTTCCCCCCCAAAAGATGGGGGAAAATGTCTGTGCGTCTTATGGAGCGAATGCCTCCTCCCACCGCACCACGCCAGCTGACGGGCGCAGGAGGTAGGCGCCGCTGCGGTCTCCCAGCCGCTTGCTTCTTCGTCTGGAGCAGTTGTAAGGGCTTGCATGTTCGGCGGCGGCGGGGAGCGCGTCAGCGGCCCTTGGGGACCATGCAAGCCCTTGCAATTGCGTGCTTCTTCGGCTGGAGCAATTGCAAGGGCTTGCATGTTCGGCGGCGGTGGGGAGCACGTCAGCGGCCCTTGGGGACCATGCAAGCCCTTGCAATTGCGTGCTTCTTCGGATGGAGCAATTGCAAGGGCTTGCATGTTCGGCGGTGGTGGGGAGCGCGTCAGCGGCCCTTGGGGACCATGCAAGCCCTTGCAATTGCGTGCTTCTTCGGATGGAGCAATTGCAAGGGCTTGCATGTTCGCCGGCGGCGGGGAGCACGTCAGCGGGGAGCCCTTGACGCACTGTGAGGGTCGTTTCCCTCTGCACCTAAAGCCCCCCTCCTACTTCTCTTGAGGGAGTAGAACTAAGCCTGCGGGGGCAAAGACTGACCGCGGGCCTTCTCTCCTGGACGCAAATCGGCCGAAGCCGTGGGAAAGCAAGTGCCCCTGAGTTCTGCCGGCTCGCTTCCCAGAGACCTCCTTTCCGCACCTCCCACCTTTGGAGGACGGCTCTCTCTACCCGATCCCAACCCTCCTCCCTCCCCAGGTTTGCGTCCCAGTTAGGGGCCCGATCCCAACTTCCATCTAAGGAACTCTAGAGTCAGTCACATCTGATTACGGTAAGCTTGCATGGTCGCCGGCGGTGGGGAGCGCATCAGCAGCAGGGAGCCCTTGACGCGCTCCGAGGGTCGCTTACCTCTGCACCGAAAGCCCCCCTCCTACTTCTCTTGAGGGAGTAGAACTAAGCCTGCGGGGGCAAAACTGACCGCGGGCCTTCCTTTTCTCCTGGACGCAAATCGCCCGAAGCCGTGGGAAAGCACGTGCCCCTGAGTTCCGCCGGCTCGCTTCCCAGAGACCTCCTTTCCGCACCTCCCACCTTTGGAGGACGGCTCTCTCTACCCGATCCCAACCATCCTCCCTCCCTAGGTTTGTGTGTCAGTTAGGGGCCCGATCCCAACTTCCATCTAAGGAACTCTAGAGTCAGTCACATTGCATTTCCACAATAAATCTGATTACGGTAAGCTAAAAGATCGTGGTCACCCAATTCACGGTAATTTACAGAGATAAGCCCAAAGATAAACTGTATACGGTAGTTGTAGGTCCAGATGAATGATAAATTATAGCATCTTTCCCTAACCTGATGACTACCAGATGCAACTTGGCTCGGCCGCTGCCAGGTCGATAAATAAAAAGCGTGATCGTTAATGGGCAGGCCCCTCCGCGCGCTAACAAGGGGGCCGAAGCCTGCGGCTGATCCATCTACCGGTAGCTTAGGAGCCACGGGAAAACAAGGCTGCGGCGTGAGGGATGGCGCGTTGCTTTTTATGACTTTTCTATTGCTCTTTTTATAGCAGGATAAACAAACTCTCCTTCCGAGAGTTGAAAGCGCGGGGGCGAGGGGTGGGGAAAAGAAAAAGGAGGCTAAAAGAGAAAGGGAAGTTGTCCGGCTAATACTTCTGGGGCTTGGCCTCTTGCGGGGCTGCGTGCTGCACGCACCCTCTGGATTTACTC
>NW_015386687.1:480302-507677 GCF_001527695.2 Protobothrops mucrosquamatus
CTCAGTAAAGGATGAAATCGTTGTACGGTCGTTCAAGAAATGTGGCATTAGCAATGCTTTAGATGGAACTGAAGATGATATTTTATATGAAGATACCGAAGAAAGTGATGTCAGTGATTGTGAGCAACTGAGCTTCCTAAATTCTGACTCTAGCGATGAGGAGTTCTTGGGGTTCACAGAAAATTAGAAGAGTACTCGATACTTAAAGTCTCTCCATTTGTTAATGACAGTCATAATGATTCATAATGTCACGTTGACTGCTGTTCACTTAACATGGTTGAAATATTAAATATTTTACTACACCATTTGCTTTAGAATATTTTTTTTTCTTGTTTTCCTTGTCTAAAAACTATGTGCGTCTTATGGTCCGGTGCGTCTTATGGTGCGAAAAATATGGTAATTCCTGAAGACTCTCTGAGATAGTGACAGAACAGAATCTACATGAGTGAGCAATGACCAGCAAAACCCGCAATTAATTGGATACCACCAGATAATTGGAGAAAAAGAGGAAGGCCAAAGAAAACCTGGCCGCAAACATTTCAGGAAGATCTGAAAAACATAAACCTTAAATTGAAGGATGCTACAGGACAATATAGCTGTGGACCAAAAATTGTGGCATATGTTTGTGGCACAATGTGCTTAGCACAGGATATGATGATGATGATGTCAAGGTTCTGACTGATAATCCCAACAAAGTAAGCACAGCAAGTAAGCACAACATTCCAATCTCTAATGCAAAACTTTATTGAGCACACCATATTGGCACTGATGAATAGAAAAACAGCTCTGGCTAAATTGGCATCAGATCAGTAAATTAAAAGTGTAAAAACTCCCCTTCCCCCTGACAGTATAAGTCACATTCCCGAATTAAGCATCAGATAATTGTTATGAGAAAAATCTTCAGTTCCTAGCCAATGGTTCTCGGATGACCTTGATTCCCAGGCTGAACAACTCCACACACATTCCAATCATTCCCCCTTCCCCCTGGATCTGTTGGCAAGCTAAGAAACAACAATGGCTAAAACAGAATAAACTTTCTTTGAAGCTTGACAATGATGATGATGATGATGATGATGATGATGATGATGATGATACTATCTTGTATCTGATTATAGTACAGTATTACACAGTATTTACTAGTAAACCATTGGCTAATTTTAATATACAGCAAGTATATTGTAATTTAATATAAAGGTAGATTTTAATTTTTTTTCTCCTCTTTTTCTTACAGTGTAACAACTGTTAAAATAAAATTTATAATTTTGTAATCCTAGTGCATTTAAGTACTTGATGATATTTTGTGTTCTTCTAAAATAAAATTTGATTTTTTAAATATTAAAAAAGGGTTTCAAAGCTTGTTCCATTGGCTGATAGCTTGTATACCACATGGTTTATCCTGATGTCTAACCTGGACTTGCTTCCTTGTAGTTTTTATTCATAGATTTTGGTCCTGCTATCAACCATCCCGTTGGCCTGTACAGCAAAAAAAACCCCTCCTAGGACATTTTTTTTAAACCAAGAGTATAACTTTACTGACAGATCCATATAGTCACAAAAGAAGCAAAGCAGTTCTAAGATTTTGGCATGAAACACAGCATAATAAAAACGCCTTTTCCTTCCCCAGGCTGCCTCTTGTCCACTGTCCACCAATCCAGGTTACACATTTTATTTTTGGAAAACAGTTTGCATCTTTTGAAAGTCCTCTGCATCTGACCTTGAAGTTGTAAGATTTTGTCAGGTTGCAAACAGCTCACATAAATTCCCTTTCTCCCTCCCAGCTCCCCACACATTCCAATCATGCCCATCCCCCCTCCCTTGGCTTCTTTGTCAAGTTGCCAGCGGAAAGAAGTTCCTTGCGAGTCAACCTTGACATGCCTTCTGCAGCAATAATAAATAACTTCAGTTCTAGATAATAACTTTTCAGTCAATATTTTAAATCTATGATTGTAATAATACAATACAATATACTGTCTGCTTCATTCATTATTAAATTTATACATTGCTTTTATTCTGTACAACTCACGGTGATAAACAAAATGCTCCTGCCTCCTATTTTCCCCACCACAACCTTATTTATGTTGGGTTATGGAGAGAGAGGGGGGGGGCAGGCAGGCAGGCAGGCAGACAGACAGACACCCAAAGTCACCTAGCCAGTTTTCACGCCTAAGAGAGGACTAGAATTCATGAATTTCATCTAGCAACTGTAGCAGATTTTTTGCAGAATTAGCTTCAGAGCAGACATCATGATAACAGAAAACCCCCTACATCATTGTTGCATATCTTCACGAAAGTCTGCTCGATGCAGAAAGACCTCATCCATATCCCCCAGCAGTGACAGCAGTGGCCCTTTTGCTTCTCTTCCCTTTTCTTCTTACTAAAGAAGGGGTGTCAAACTCAATTTCATTGAGGGCTGCATCAGCATCGCGGTTGCACTTGGGGGGCTGGGTGGGTGTGGCCAGGGTGAGTGTGGCCGACTGGGTGGGTGTGGCTGGAGTGGGTGTGGCCTACTGGGTGGGCGTGGCCAGCTCTACATCGTTCGTGTCAAGGGTGCTTGTGGGGGTCTGGGCAGGAGTGAGATAGATCTGAGGGTCTCTGGCAGAAGGGGGTGGGACCAGGGCAATACCAAGGCATGGTCCACTGGAGGAGCCTCGCTTTCCTCTCAGGCCATGCGGGGGGGCTGGATGGTGGTGCGGGCTGCCTGGAGCCCTGGGCAGCAGAGGTCAAACGCCCAGCCTGGCCCTCGAGCACCAATCTCAGCCCCACTTCCCCAAGGGGGCACCCAGCTGCACTTACCTCCTCCTCAAAGCTGCTGCTGCTGTGCTTGCTCTCCTTAGCCAGGTTGCTCAATAGGACCCCCAGGATAGGCCAGGAGGAGGGGGCAAGGGGATGGTGAAAGGGCAGCAGGGCAGGACTAAGGCAGGACTTCCCTCAGACCCTCTTTCTCCTTCTTTCCTTCTTTCCTTCCTTCCTTCCTAAGTACAGAGAGTATTTGAGATGAGGGAGGGAGAAAAACAGGCAAGAAACGCAGCTGGAGCCCATCAAGCCAGATATGTGAAGTAGGCGAGGGCCATTTGCTGGCCACTTCCAGGTGATGGTGCATTTCTTCATTCCTCACAAAGGGTGACACCTCCCTAGCATGCACCCAGGGGGTGGGGCCGACACGGCAGGGGCTGTTTCCTCGCTGTTTCCAGAGGCCTTGTGGAGCTAAGACTGAATGCGTTTCAGCATAGATGGCCACCACACAATTGAACATTGGCTCCTGGCCAGCCTGGGCCAGGGCCAAGACAGCGGGGGCCGTTCCCTCACTGTTTCCAGGATGGCTTCGCGGGCCACATGAAACCACTTCGTGGGCCGCATGTGGCCCGCGGGCCTTGTGTTTGACATGTCTGTACATGTCAAACACAAGTATCTTTTACAGTGCAACAATGCCACCCATTTGTTCCATTTGCAAGTATCTTTTACAGTGCAACAATGCCACCCATTTGTTCCATTTGAATAAGTTATTGACTTCCAGTGTTACATCCAATAGTCCCATCAAATTTCAGTGATGCCTATCACATTGTACTGGTTATCTTGAATTAGGCTCCCTAATTCTCTATTTATTTCCCATTAGTATGGAGATATCTGAGATTTTGAGTGGCCTCACCTGCTGGCTTTAATGTTTCTACAAAATTTGGAGTCCTCACTCTGGCCTACTGCTTCTCTCCTTATGTTGAGTTTTCTTGGCCCAGTCCTTGGCTGGACATTCAGTGCTGGAGTTTTGCACCTGCCTCTCCCTATTTTGTTCCTATTTAACAATCTTCTAAAGCAGTGGTTCTCAACCTTCCTAATGACGCGACTCTTTAATACAGTTCCTCATGTTGTGGTGACCCCCAACCCTAACAGCTCTCCAAGCGCGCACTGACGCCGCCCACTCACCCACCGCGCCTGGGGCTCAGCGTGCCTTTCCTGTCCTTGCCTCACTTCCAAAGATCGCTGGCCTGCCCGGCTCCAGCTGGCCGGGGAGGGGGGGCAGGAAGGCCGCTCTGCCGGCTCCGCCCAGCCTGGTTGGAGAAGCGCCCAGGTGGGGAGAGGGAGAGAGAGAGAAAGAGAGAGAGAGAGAGAGAGAGAGAGAGAGAGAGAGAGAGAGAGCCAAGAGGGCGACAGCGCCGGCAGAGCTTAGTTCAGCCTCCTCCGTGGAAAGGGCCGTGAAGCAGCACAGCCTCCCTTAGAAGATGCCCGACGGAAACGAATCTGGCGCTGCAATGGCCCCCAGTGTTGTGGCTCCGTCTTGTGAGCCCCTCTTATCTTGTGCTGTGATTACTGGCGCTTGAATGCCATCACAGTGCGGAATCGCTACCCCCTGACGCTCATTCCGGAGCTGATGGAGAGGTTGCGGGAGGCCTCGATCTTCACCAAGCTCGATCTCCGAGGGGCCTACAATCTGGTGCGCGTGAGAGAGGGGGACGACTGGAAGACGGCGTTTGGCACCCGATACGGCCACTTCGAGTACACTGTCATGCTTTTCGGGTTGACCAATGCCCCTGCGGTCTTCCAGCACCTGATGAATGACGTGTTTCGGGACATGTTGGACCGGTTTGTGGTGATCTACCTGGACGATATATATTTTTTTTTATTGAAAGTTTCATAAAATTTTACAATATAAATCCCCCCTCCCCCCAAACCCAACCCTCCATCCCTCCCCCCTCACTTCCCAGAGCCAATCACAGGATTAACAATAAAATAATCATAATCTAGCTAACATTAATCAACTATTAATCTAACAAATCTATAACTTCCTTTAACTCTCTTTTAAAACAAATATACAATTATTAAATGCCATAATATTAACATAATTTTAAATATTAAAAATCAGAAGTTCATTCAAAAACCAGATGATATTTTTTTGTTCCATATTTCAACTCAATATAATCAACCCATCTTCTCCAAACCAATATATATCTTTCTTGTGAATAGTCCTTCACATAAGCGGAAATCTTGGCCATTTCAGCTAAGTTTGAGACTTTAACTACCCAATCTTCTATAGTAGGTAGACCTTTCATTTTCCAATATTGAGCAATTAATAATCTTGCAGCCGTTATAAGATTTAACATCAACTCAATTTCTTTTGCATCCAAATCTTCCAAAGACGATATTTTGATCTATTCCCAGACCCAGGAGAGCCACCTCCAGCATGTCCGCCAGGTCCTGCAGCGCCTGCGGGAGAACCAACTCTATGCGAAGTTGGGGAAATGTTACTTCTTCCAGACTTCCATAGAGTTCCTCAGGCACATCATCCCCGAGGGCATCGCGATGGACCTGCGCAAGGTGGAGGCCTTGCGCAGTTGGGAACCCCCACGTCGGGTGAAAGACGTCCAGCGTCTGCTGGGGTTCGCCAACTATTACTGGACCTTCATCCCAGCCTTCGCCACCCTGACCTTGCCGCTGACCCAACTCCTTCGGAAGAAGGTATCGTTTCACTGGGGGCCCCCACAGCAGCAGGTCTTCAAGGTCCTCAAGCAGGCCTTCATCACGGAGCCGGTCCTGAGGCATGCCAATCCACAACGTCCGTTCGTGGTCGAGACGGATGCGTCCAATGTGGCGATTGGAGCGGTACTGCTACAGGCCCCGGTGGATGGCGGCACTCTTTTTCCCTGCGCTTATTACTCCCGGAAACTCAATCCTTCCGAGCGCAACTACACCATCTGGGAAAAGGAGTTGCTGGCTATCAAGGCCACGTTCGAGGCTTGGCGGCATCACCTTGAGGGGGCCCGACACCAGGTGGAGGTGCGGACGGACCATCGGAACCTAGAGCACCTCACCACGGCCAGGAAGTTGAACCAGCGGGAGATCCGGTGGTCATTGTTTTTTGCCCGGTTCAACTTCCACGTCACGTATATTCCGAGCAACCTCAACCAGAGGGCATACGCGCTATCCCGCAAGCCGGAATACTTCTGCCCCAAGGACTCCCTTCCCCCACGGACGGTGCTGCCAGCAGAATCCTTGGCCGCGGTCCAGGAACCGGCGGACCTGCGGGCTTGGGTGCTGGAAGCGCAGCGCCATGATGACTGGTCACAGCAACGGAAAGCGGAAGTCGGCCCAGCGTCCCCATGGACCTTGGAGGAAGGCTTGCTGAAACACTGGGGCTGGCTGTACATGCCCACGAATCCGCTCCGAGCCCTCGTCATGAACCAGTGCCAGGACAACCCCGCGGCGGGGCATTTCGGCCTCTTTAAGACATTACACTTGGTGACGCAGACTTTTTGGTGGCCTCGGGTACGGCATGACGTGCACGCGTACGTGACGTCCTGTGCGATGTGCTGACAGGCCAAACCCGCGTCCGGCCCACCGCCTGGACTCCTCCAGCCGCTGCCGACACCGGAGAGACCGTGGGGTGCCATCTCCATGGACTTCCTAACAGATATACCACTGTCCGCCACGTTCACGACCGTCCTTGTGGTGGTGGACATGCTCACCAAGATGGCCCATTTCATCCCGTGCCGCGGACTGCCATCGACCCGCACCACGGCTTGTCTGTTCCTGCAGCACATCTTTCGCCTCCATGGCCTGCCGGACAGGGTGGTGTCGGACCGCGGAGCCCAGTTCACGGCCCGCTTCTGGAAAAACCTAATGGCCACGCTGGAGGTGCAGGTGTGCCTGTCATCGTTGCACCATCCGGAGACTGACGGGGGCACGGAGAAGGTCATTGGCATCCTGGAGCAGTACCTCTGCTGTTTCGTCAACCAGCAGCAGGACAACTGGGCCAAGTACCTTCCCCTGGCGGAGTTCGCCTTCAACAACTCCCAACACACCTCCACCCAGATGCCAACGCTAGCTACCATCCACGGCTTCTCCCGTTGTCAATCTCAGATTCCCCTGTTCCTGAGACCCAGGACTTCCTCTCGGAGCTGCAGGCGGTGCAGCAACTGATGCGGCGGCAGCTGATCCGGGCGAAAGAGGACTATAAACGGGTCGCCGACCGCTCCCGATGGGCAACGCCACCGCTGGAAGTCGGAGATCGGGTGTGGCTGTCCACGAAACACCTCCCCATGGACCGGCCGGTGAAGAAACTGGACCATCGTTTTATCGGTCCCTTCCCCATCGAGGCAGTCATCAGCCCGGTGGCCTACCGGTTGACTCTACCATGCTCCAGGTGGATCCACCCCGTTTTCCATCAGTCCCTCCTGGTCCCTGAGGCCCCAGTGAGCCATCTCCGACACCTGACGATGCCTGCCCTCCCAGCTGCAGCCAATGAGGATGACACCTCAACGTACGAGGTGGACAGTATCTGGGACTCCCGTTGGCTGAAGGGGCGCTTCCAATACCTCATCGCCTGGAAGGGATATGGCCCCGAGGAGTTCAGCTGGGTGGACGCTTCTTTCGTTCAGGCCCCTGACCTGGTACAGGCCTTTCACGATTGGTTCCCGTCCCGACCACATCCCAACCGGCAGACCCGGGGGAAGGGCCCTGCAGTGGGGGATAGTGTTGTAGCTCCATCTTGTGAGCCCCTCTTATCGGAGGAAGAAGGCTCCGAACATGAAGGAGAGGAGATGGCCAGGCCTCCCTCTCCAGGACCCTCCTCTCTGGCAATGCCTCAGGTGTCTCCCGACGGAGAAGAGATTGACCAGGAGCCGGGTGTTTCTGAGATTGGCCAGGAGCCAGGTGTTTCGGATAGTGATGAAGATACGTTGTGGCNGGAGGTGGTGGCCATTTGGACTCTGTGACGGACAAAGCTAAATCTCTGGCGAAGTAGTTTGCTGTGGATTGAATTTCAAACTGTGTGTATTGTTTTTTGTTTCTGTGTTCTCTGAGTAAAAGTTCTTGGCAGGCAGCTACGGAGCTGCTGCCAAGTTTCTTATCTGTGGCGTGGAGTGTGGAGAAGTTATTTAACCCTCGGATGGCTGTTTGGGTGTGTGTGTCAGACGGGGACAGAACACCCAGCTCAAAGCTGTGCGGAGACGGATAGAGTGATGTCTCGGTTCCTAAGACCATCAGAAATATGTGTTTTCCGATGGTCTTAGGCAACCCCTGTGAAAGGGTCGTTCGACCCCCAAAGGGGTTGCGACCCACAGGTTGAGAACCGCTGTTCTGAAGAATCCAGAGAGTACTCTCTTCCTAGTCTTTTAAAGATGTAGCTTGACTCTTTCCAGGAATATTTGTAAAAGTAGCAAAAGTTGTTAATATAGAACCCCATCTGTGCATGCTGTAGTTGACTTTCATAATCCTGTTGTCTTGTCATGCACTGGGACTTTCAACTGGAAGGATAGATGGAAAAAACCCCTATTTGTTCCCCAATTTCTTTTTTCTTTTTATAACAATTTTTATTAGTTTTCCATTTTACATCAAAAAGGCTTGAGAACCAGCTATCATGCCCGTCTGACGACGTCCAGAGGAAAGAAAGATCAGGAACGCAGGTACGAGGTGCAAGCAAGGTTTATTAATCCCTAGCCAACAAAAAGTCAGCACTGGGAGTGGTTTGCTCCCAGTGCTGTATATAGCTGTGCCACGCCCCATCACCCCACCCCCAGCAGCAAGCCACCATCTGCCCAACGTTCATAAATGTCCCTGTAGTCCGGGTCCGCCCTTCCCTGGAGTCAGCCACGCCCTGCTGGTCTTCCGTCCGGCTGCCCAAACTCTGTTTGTCCATTGGTGCCATGCCGGCCCTTCCTTTCAAAGCTCCTGGGCCACTGCAGTCCTGGCCGGGCCTTGGTGACCTTTCTCTGGCCGCCGGAGGCCTGTCGTGGTTCCCACCGGCAAGCAGTTGCTTGCCTCGCCGTCCAGCTGCTCCTTTGGTATCCGCGGCCTCCCAGGGCTCTCCGTGGCTTCCGACAGCCGGCGCCAGCGTTTCCGGCTGCTGGTCGGCAGACGGCTGCTCTCTCCGCAGTCCTGCGGCTCCATTGGCGAGCATCTGGTCTCCCGGCCGTCGGCAAGGTTCAGTGGCACCCGCCCCCCCTGCGCTCGGCTGCGCTGGCGGGGGGAGGGCCGTGCCCCCCCAACCACCGGCAAGGCCCCTCCGGCCCAAGCACGGTAAGCGACTGCGAAGGGAACGGAGGGCAGGGGGCAGGGCTGTACCTGACGCTCCGGAGGTCCATGCAGGCTGGGGCATTACCGACGATCAGCTGGGCGGCTGCGGCGGTGGCCGGCTGCTGCGGGCTGTGCTTCACCCCCCCACCAGTGAATGGCAAGCCCCGTGGGGCTTGACATGCGGCCCCCTCTACCACGGTTCCTCCTGGAAGAGAAAAGGACGTGGGTGAACACACGCTACCACATGCTGCAGTACCCGGCTTTCCCGAACATCTATGGTGGAAGGCCCGCACCAGCCGGGGGGCATGGACATCCTCCTCCCCAACCCATGATGCCTCGGAGAGGGGATACTCTTTCTACTGGATGAGATACTGCACCTGTCCGTGGTGAGTCCAGGAATTGAGCACCTCCTGTACTTCATACTGCGACCCGGTGACCGGTCCCGGTGCAGTTGTCGCAGGCGGGGCCCCGTGGACTAGTTTTAGTAGGCTCCCGTGGAACACGGGATGTATCTTTCCCAGCAACGGGGACAACTGCAGCCGTACGGTCACCGGGTTGATCACTTGGACTATTTGGAATGGCCCTATATATTTGGGATCTAGCTTCTTGCAGGGCACCCTCAGCCAGAGGTATTTCGTTGACAGGTATACCCAGTCATCCACCCAAAAGGGCCTGTGCTCAGCCCTCTTTTTATCGGCCTGTGCCTTTACCGCTGCTTCGGCCTGCCTTAGGGCGTCCTTGACTTTCCCCCATAGCTCCGCTACCCATGTCACCCACATCTGCGGGGTGTGTGGTGTGGCCGCTCCCTGAGGCCACTCAGGGATGGGAACAAACTCCACCCCATGCACCACCCGGAACGGGGCAAACCCTGTGCTGCTATGCACGGTATTATCGTATGCCACTTCAGCAAACGGTAGGAGGTCCACCCAGTCGGTTTGCTGGTAGGTGACGTAACTCCGGAGGTAGCGTTCCACCATGGCATTTGCGCGTTCCACCGCCCCGTTGGTGCTGGGGTGATATGCAGAGCTGAGGCCCTGGGACGTCCCAAGTAGGTGGAGGAAATCACGCCAAAAGCGTGCGGTAAACTGCACCCCCCGATCCAAGATGACACGCCGGGGTGCTCCATGTAGATGGTAGACTTGCTGAACAAAAAGCCGAGCCAGCCATCGTGCCGATGGCAGCCCCTTGCAGGGAATGAAGTGGGCTTGTTTCGAGAAGAGGTTGATGACCATCCAGATCACACTGTGGCCATGGCTGTTCGGCAAATCGACTACAAAATCCATGGTGATCTCCTCCCACGGTTGTGTTGGATCAGCTACTTTCTGCAACAAGCCCATCAGCTTTCCCACACGGGGCTTCGCAGTGGCACAGACGTGACAGGCCCTCACGTATGTCTCCACGTCCGGTTTCAATCTGGGCCACCAGAATTGATGCCGCACCAGATGCAATGTCTTTAAGAACCCAAAGTGTCCGGCCTGCCTGGCGTCGTGACACCGTTGGAGGACAGTTTTCCGTAGGACTTCAGGAACATACAATTTGTCGCCCCTTCAGGCCACCCCCTCTGTGTTAACAGGCCTGGATGGTCTCGTAGCCACGCATCGCCTAGTACGGCCCTCCACAATTCTGGCAGTGTGCCCTCGTCACCGTACGTGTGGCCGCTCGTGCTACCCCTTGGCTATAGGGTGGCATGATTGTCTGTACCACCTCCTCCCTCTTACTGTGGTATTGCGGCATGCGCGACAATGCGTCCGTGAGAAAGTTTTTCCCCCCTGGCACATATTTCAGGGTGAACCGGAAACGAGCGAAGTATTGAGCCCACCTGATGTGCTTGGGCGACAGGTGTCGGGGTGTTTGTAACGCCTTGAGGTTCTTATGGTCAGTCCATACCTCGAATGGTAATGTCGCCCCCTCCAATAGATGTCTCCACGTTGCCAGCGCCCACCGAACGGTGAATGCCTCCTTTTCCCAGATAGCCCACGCTCTTTCAGTAATAGTGATTTTGCGGGACATGTAGGCACAGGGCTGCAGCACCCCCTGGCTGTTCCGTTGGAGGAGCACTGCTCCGACGGCCACGTCACTGGCATCGGCCTGTACCACAAAGGGGGCGTCGGGCTTCGGGTGGAGCAACACTGGTTCTTTGGCAAACAGGCCCTTTAGGTCTTCGAATGCTCTCTGGCACGTCAGAGTCCAACCGAACGGCTGACCCGGCCTTGGCTTGCCAATCAGATGCTTCGTCCGCAACAGCTCCGTGAAGGGATGTGCAATGACAACAAAGGATGGAATAAACTGCCGGTAGAAATTGGCGAACCCCAGGAAGCTTTGCAACTGACGACGCGTCCTGGGGGCCTGCCATTCCAACACTGCCTGTACTTTATGTGGATCCATTTCCACACCATCCCCTGAAATCCGGTACCCCAAATAGTCCAGTCGGCCCCGGTGAAACTCACATTTTGATAGTTTCACATATAGGTTGGCGTTGAGGAGCTTTCATAAAACTTGCCGTACTAAGTGGACATGCTCCTCCAGGGTGGCGGTGTAGATTAGTATGTTGTCGAGATAGACTAGTACCCCGCGGTAGAGGTGTTCATGCAACACCTGATTGATCAGTTGCATGAAGACTGCGGGGGCCCCTTGTAGTCCAAACGGCATCACCCGGAACTGAAAGCTGCCAAGCGGACAGTTAAACGCCGTCTTCCACTCATCTCCACGCTGTATTTGTACCCTGTAGTACGCCTCCCGAAGGTCTAGCTTAGTGAAGACACGCCCCTTGCCCAACTGGGCCAGTAGAACCTTCATCAGCGGGAGGGGGTACAGATGCTCGACACAAACCACGTTGAGGCCCCGGAAGTCAACACACAGGCGGAGCGACCCGTCCTTTTTCTCCTTGAAAAGGACTGGGGCAGCAATCCGGGAATGGGCTGGTTGGATAAACCCCCTTGCCAAGTTTTGATCGATATACCGCCGTAGTTCTTCGATCTCCTTGGGCACCATGGCATACATCCGGGGCTTCGGTAGCTTGGCTCCCGGTACAAGCTCGATCGCACAATCTGTCAAACGATGGGGTGGTAACTGGTTACACTCCCTCTCGCTAAATACGTCAGCCAGGTTGCTATACACGGCTGGGAAAGGGTCCTCCTCCCCCCCATGTTGCTGGACTGTGGCCGCACACTCCAGGACCTGCTCCTTGGGGCTCAACCCAGGCGGCTGGGGCCCAACACCAAGGTGTAGCCTACGGTAGCCACCCTCCCACCATATGGTCAGCCCCCACTTATCCAACCAGGCCAGGCCCAGGATCACTGCCTCTGTCATGGCTGGAGCAACAATAAAGCGAAGGACCTCCCAATGCCCACCCAGTTCCAAGAGGACTGGTTCCATGACATGAGTAGCTGGGCCCCCCCTAACAGAGATCCATTCACCTGCTCAAAATGGACAGGGTGGGCTAGCCGTTGCAGCCTGATGCCACTCTCTACCGCTACTGCCCTACTTATTAAGCATCGTGTACACCCGGTGTCTATAAGGGCCTGATATTCCCTCTGCACCCCAGTCTGTGGACTGGTTAAAGCTATGGGCAGGACGAAGGGGCTTACTGGCTCACTCACCATTGGGTCATCCGCCGCGTCATCGTCACTGTCATCCGTGGCCATCTGATACCTCGCCACCGCTGTGGCATCCTCCACTGGGGCCACTCGTTGAAACGCCGGAGTCAACGACTGCTTCGCCACCCTCGACTTCTCAGGCCCCTTTTTTGGAGTTGGTGTACCCCGTCTGGCTACTGCGGGACTCCGTGGAGTGGGGGCTGGACATTCGGCTGGCCGATGGCCCAGCTGGTTGCACTGGAAACAGCAAAAGGAGGGCCCACCAGAGGGGCCAGGAGGCCTTGACGGGCCGGCCTGTTGTCCACCCTCTCTTGGCCTCACCGATGGCCATTGAGGTCGGCCAGTATCCCCTCCGCCTTTATGAAACTCCCTTAGCCTTGTGTCCAGTTCCACAGCCACTCTGAACCAGTCTCGGAGCTGGTTTGGCATGCCTCTGTAAACACAGGCCTGGCTTAGCTCTTGGTCCAGGCCCGCCCGGAAATGGTGGACCAACAACCGTTCCGGCCACGATGAGCACAGCCGACCCGCCAGCCTCCGGAAGTCTTGGACGTAGTCCGCTGCGGCTCAGCCCCGCTGCTTCAGTGACAGGATCTCCGCTTCTGCCCGCTGGAGACGTGCCGTATCCTGAAACCGGGCATGCAGGGCTTCGAGGAACAGGCCTGCATTGCCCAGCTCCAGAGCATGGTCGCTGTAAAGGTCGGCAGCCCAAGCCGCTGCTTCCCCTTGCAACCCCGCGGTGACCGCCACCACCGTTGCCCACTGAGATGGGTACAGGTGGGCATACCGGTCCAAGTGGCTGATCGCATGGCTCATGAACATAGCCAATTGATCAGGGTTGCCATCAAATGCAATGGGGATGGGCGGTGGACCCCAGGCGATTCCCAGTCCCCACGGGGCCGCAGGTTGGACCACGCCCTGAGCCGCAGCAGCTGGGGTAGACAAGCTTTGAGGTCCAAGGCCGGGCCCCTGTGGGCCTAGTGTCCTTCTTGGAGGTGCTCCCCAAGCGTCACCCCCTGACCCACCTGGCCACGCTGCTTGGGGCTGCGGGGTTGGCACCCCGGGCACGGGGCTTCCGGCCGCTGGACCGGTCACCGCTGGCAGCAGATGGAGTCTCGGGCTGCTCAGCCGGAAACGGGTTGATTCAGAATGTCCTGACGACCCGTCCACCCGTTGCCATGAAGACGGCCCCTGATACCCAGCCTCGCCAAACCGGTCCCGGAGCACATCCATCGTGTACTGCCCAGGTGCAGTTGAGTAGCTCCACTCCCCCTCGTCGTCTCCCGTGACACGCCTCTCCCTCCATTCCATGAGGGAAGGCCTGGTGCTTGGAGTGCGTACTTGTCCCGTCTCCACATTAGCCAATGCAGGACTCTGCCACCACTCCCCCGTGCCTCCTGAAGCTGTGGCCTCCTGGGCCTCACCCAAAGGGACCGTGGTCCATGTCACCTTTGGCCTGACCACTGGCTGCGCCTCTTGGGCCTCTGTGGCAGGTGCAGGGCCTGTGGCTCCGGCCAGAGCATCCTCCCCCATCCCCTGAGGAGTGTCTTGTTTGCCCTCCACCATCCCCTCGAAACAATGGGAAAAGGCTAAGGAGCAGTAGAAATAGGGAGTGCTGACTTACTATCACGCCCATCCGATGACGTCCAGAGGAAAGAAAGATCAGGATCGCAGGTACGAAGGGCAAGCAAGGTTTATTAATCCCTAGCCAACAAAAAGTCAGCACTGGGAGTGGTTTGCTCCCAGTGCTGTACATAGCTGTGCCCCCCCATCACCCCACCCCCAGCAGCAAGCCACCATCCGCCCAACATTCATAAATGTCCCTGTAGTCCGGGTCCGCCCTTCCCTGGAGTCAGCCACGCCCTGCTGGTCTTCCGTCCGTCCGCCCAAACTCTGTTTGTCCATTGGTGCCATGCTGGCCCTTCCTTTCAAAGCTCCTGGCCCACTGCAGTCCTGGCCGGGCCTTGGTGACCTTTCTCTGGCCGCCGGAGGCCTCTCGCAGTTCCCACAGGCAAGCAGCTGCTTGCCTCGCCGTGCAGCCGCTCCTTTGGTATCCGCGGCCTCCCAGGGCTCTCCGCGGCTTCCGACAGCCGGCGCCAGCGTTTTCGGCTGCTGGTCGGCAGACGGCTGCTCTCCCCGCGGTCCTGCGGCTCCATTGGCGAGCGTCTGGTCTCCCGGCCGTCGGCAGGGCTCAGCGGTGCCTGCCCCCCCTGTGCTCAGCTGTGCTGGCAGGGGGGAGGGCCGTGGCCCCCCCAACCACCGGCAAGGCCCCTCTGGCCCGAGCACAGTAAGCGGCTGCGAAGGGAATGGAGAGGAGGGGGGAGGGCCATACCTGATGCTCCGGAGATCCATGCAGGCTGGGGCATTACCGACAATCAGCTGGGCGGCTGCGGCGGCGTCCGGCTGCTGCGGGCTGTGCTTCACCCCCCCCACCAGTGAATGGCAAGCCCCGTGGGGCTTGACACCAACGTGGAGATATGGTGGTCCATTAAAAAAGAAACAATACCATTATAAATATGCACACAATATTTCTTAAAATTTTCCTCTCTATCTATATAGGATATTATAATCAAATTAATACATTTCTCGAATAAATTCATTCATTAATGTATCTAAACATAAATTCCATTAGTCAATAAAAATTTTCAGCAGCTCAATATCTATTCTATACAAACCTATACTTTTTCACATATTTAAACTTAAACTAAAACTCTCCATTTATTTAAGATATTATAATCAGGTTAATGTATTTCTAAAATCAATTCATTCATTAATATATCGCTACATCTAAATTAAACGCTTAAATATAAACTGACGCTCTCTATCTATTTAAATTATTAAAATCTCATTAATACATTTCTAAAACAAATTTTCATTAAATATATCGCTGCATGTAAATTTCATTAATCAATAAAAGTTTACAAAAATTCATTATCTATTCCAAAGATCCTGTTTTATGCTTTATTAATTTTTTCAAATATTTAATCTTAAACTAACATATTTATTTACCATTCAGGTGCCCCAAATATTCTCTTATTTAAAAATATTAATTCCAAAGCTAAATTCTTATATTTCTCACATATTCTATTCTTTTTCAATAATTCTCCAATTATTAATTCCATCTCTTCCAGTATTTCAATCCTTTTCTCATTATATCACCTCTAATATTAAGAACATATAAAAAAAGAAAAGGAAGAAGAAAAAGAAAAGAAGAAAAAAAAAATTACCACCAAAGAGAAAAAGACATAGATAAACCAAGATAAAGAAATAATCTATCAATCTAAAAAAGAAAAGAAAAGAAAAAGAAGTGAAAAAAAGAAGAAAAACTTATTCTTGCTAAATTACAATATTAAGTTCTAAATCATTTCATACTGGCCTCCCTTTTGACAAATTCCAAATCCAAACCAATCCGAGTCATTATAAAACCTTTACCACCCATAATTATAATCTCAAATTTTATATTTATATCTTATTCTGGGTTTCTTTCCATTCCAAATAGGTTTCCATAGTCGAGCCTCTATTTCTGCAAATAGCTCTCCCATTATCGCCTGTCACATTGTACACACCAAAAGGGAGATTCCCATTATACATTTTATTAAGTTAATATAAGGGTCAGAGCTATTCTGAATAGCTTGTGGCAGAACATCATTTCCCATCTTTTTTAAGATTGCATAAAGTTTAGTTGAAATCATTTTTTTAGTATCGTCCTCTTTAGTCAAGTTTTGCTCTTCTTCCAAAAGTTTTTTCTCTATCAGAGAATCAAATAGTGTCTGCAAGTCAGCTTGTCCGTCTGAGGTAAAATCCTCCAGTTCTTTATTATAGGTCATTTGTTCATTAATATCAAGTCTTTTTTCCAATATCAATTGATAATCTGACTGTGAATTTGCTTCCTCCATCTCAGTGAACTGAGAACAAGTCTCTTGAACATAAACTGCTTTCATTTAATCCTTGTGCTTTATCTTGTCGATGTAAAGAAATCTCCTTTGTACAAGCAATTATCTTCTCCGTATTTTCCAGAATTTTGTCCAAAATATACTTATATGTAAGCTCTAAACATGTTTCCTCCATTTTTATCATATTTAAAATCATTATCCTTTTGGGGGAGACTATATTTAAAAGCAATCAATCAATATCCATCTCCTCCCAGCTTCTTAGTCTTTTTCCTTTGTACTAAATGAAAGCCAAAGACAAATTCCAAGCGAAGAAAGTAGCAAGTACAATAAGTAGTTTCACCCGAAAATATCCCCCGGAAAATAATCAAAGTTAATCAAATATTCAGTTTTTCCAGACACCATAAAAAATAAAAGAAAACAATATTCTCCAAGTATGTAGTATGTTAAATCTCTATAAAAAACTTTCTTGAGGCTCCCCGATCTCCAAAAATAAAATCAACCATTAAAACAAAAATCAATTTTAAGCTTCTCTTCCCCCGTTTAAAACGCCGCTTCTTCAAAAAGGGAAGTAATTCCAAAGAAAAAGGCTTTTTACAGGAAAAAAAAGAGAAAATAGAGGTTAAAAAAAAAGTCTCAGCGAATCTTCCATGGTGGGTCTGTTTGCTTAGGTGATCTTGTGGCTTACAGTCAGTGCAGCTAAATGATCGGCCATTTTACTGGCCAATCTTTACTCTGTCGGCCCAAAGGCAATACTCGGAGTACAGAGGATGCCGCCGCCCCTCTGCAACCATCCGAGAAGCCTCCTCAATGGTGGTCGCTCCTCCAGAGCAACTTTTTGACCCTCTCAGGGGTCTACCAACAGAGGAAACTCGGACGGCAAAGGGATGATTCCCTTCGATCGACCGCACCGCCGCGACCCGGAACCGGAAGCCCCCAATTTCTTTACTTTCCTATCCAAGACCTCATCTTCCCCAAAGATGTTTTTAAGGTCTCTTCTGGGGGCATTATGATCAAGAGGAAATAATAGTTGTCAGTGGGTTTGAATAGTCTTGCTAACCTCTCTGCCATATCCCAGATATGGGCAGCTGGAAAACAACACACTTCTCATAGCATTATACTTGCACAGACAACTTTTTTTCTCAAATAACCCTTATTTTTTTCTAAAAATAACCCTTGGCTTTCTTCAGTGCACAGGGGCCCAAGAAACCTCCACTAAGTTCCATGACAAAGTTTGTTCTGTTGGCTATGGATTGCTGACATGGTCCCAGTTGTTGAGCTCTACTGGCACTGAGTGCATAGTTTTTTGGTTACATGCTTCCATGTGACTTACTTTCTTGCATATATAATTGATTTTATCAGCCTTAAAAAAGCTGTAACAATAGCTTGAGAAACAGGAAAAAAGCAGCAATGAAGACAATGGTCAGGTAAGAGAAAGATATCTGAGTCCAAAGCAGGAATACAGTTTGAGAAAGCATCTCAGATTAACCCACCCTAGTTCTATTGAATATAAAAGCAGGGAGGGGAGAGGTGCATTCAGACTTAAAGATTCTGTTACTGTAATCTTTCAATAATAGCAATATTCACATTTGTTATATGCTCCTGGCTACTTTCTTTTGTGTGCCTACACCTTTCCTGGTTCCCATCTATTATAAGCTTGTTTCTCTACTCAGTAAGTTCCCACTGCAGCAAATTCAATTTTAAATTTCAATATTAAATTTTGAAGACCATTCACTTATTTCTATCACATTCATAATTTTGGTTTCCTCAAAAGGCTGACACTTGGTGATCTCTATTTGTAAATCTGTGTAATGTTTTTAGATATTTACATTCCAGTTTAAATAGTGCTCACCTATGATAATAGATTGGTAGACTTTCTTGTCATTTCTGAATGATCAATGGTAGAGTTGCTTTATACCATCTTGACTTACAACTGAAATTGCAGGCTCAATTACAATCATAAGTTGAAGACTGCCTGTTCTTTAACCAACATTTTGGGATCCTATAATTAAAGAGAGAGAGATCTACCTGGTGTGTTTATTAAAAGACACACAATATTTAAGTATTCAGTTGCTTTGTTGTATTAATCCATGGTGGAGTGGCTATAATAGCTGCATAGATTCTCAGCAATAGCTAACAAGCAAACTCCATACTGCCGAATTGTTTTCAGCCTCTCCCTATTCTGTAATGTTATTGTTACAAGCATATACAGGTTGAGACAACGGTATTCTGGTCTTCATTTTTTCTTTACTTTTCTTTGCTTTCAGTTTCATTTAAAAGTTCATAGAAGAAAACAGTCCCCCAGATGCTGGCACCAGGCATCTGTCAGCATTTAAAATACCACAGGAATCTTCACCCTTTTTTCAATTCACAGAGGATACAACATTGAAAAAAGAGATTGCTTCCTTTTTCAATTCACAGGCAAAAAGCCAACCCCATTTTCTTTCCAGGCTTGCAAAATCACCCTGCTTTTTTGTGGCCTTGATTAATATCAAGTTGAGTTCTCTTATGCTCTAAATGACCTTCAGCTACAAAGATTCAGCCAAGACTGTGTTAAAATAAGCACAACCCAATCTGTGTGGAGTCCTTCAGTGGCTCAGCGATCAAAGACACTGAGTTTGTCAGCTAGAACAACCAGGGTTTGAGACCCCAGTGCCATGTGATAGGGTGAGCTCCCATTCTTGCTCCAGCTCCAGCCCACCTAGCAGTTTGAAAGCATGCAAATGCTTATGAGTAGAAAAATAGGTACTTCAGTGGGAAAGTTTTGTGTGTGTCGGCATACAATCATGCTGGCCACATGACCACAGAAATGTTTTCAGACTGTTGACCCAGAATTAAGGGTCAGTATCAATTATGAAAACGTGCAGATGGCCCCGCTATCTCTGGCCACTTGCAGAACCATGAATGCAAGGTCATAAAAGGACAGCAAAGGAAACACCCAATATCTAACCCACCCAGAACATATGGTGTCTTAGGGAAACACCTAAACCACCCAAAAGGGAACATATGGTGTCTTGGGGGAACACGCAAAAGGGAACATTTTTAGCTACTTCTGCTTTCTTCCTTCTTATCTACAGGGTGCCAGCCTTAAAGGGCGAAGTCTTTATCTTATATGTGTCAGCTTTGCTGGGTGAATTGCTTAAGTAGTCAAAGAAGGTATAAAAATAAGGCTTTTCTGATATTTGGGCTTTCTCTCTCTTTTAGAGAAGCCCGTCTTTGTTCAGATGAATAAAAACATAAAGCTGAAGGCAACTTCTGGTTTCCTGTATTTTTTTATCAAACAAAACCTCAGAACCCGCACAGCAAGACAATACTGGCTCCCTCAGCCAAGAAACAGAAATGATGACTGCACCCTAAAGTCAAACACTACTGGACAGGGGAAATCTTTACCTTATTTTTGTAATAGCCTATGAATATTGTACAGTATTGTGGTTTTACTTTTCAAAAAAGACAGACCTTAATCTGGGTTCTTTTCTAGTGTGGGAAGTCAGCCTCCCAGAGAAGGAAATATTAAAAGGGCAGAAAAATATATTTCCTCAAAGAATCTTAAAGAGGCAGAAAAGCATGCTCAGTTTTTTTCTTAATATCCCCGAGTCTCCCTTCCCCAAGCAGAAACCAGCTCTGTAGAAATGCAGATGTAAACCATTCAGGGAGGTTGAAGCTAGAATATTAAGAAGACAAAGACACCTAAAATCTACATAACCCATTCAAACTCTAAGACAGGACATAATAGGATTAACCCACAGATGCCAAAGGGTCACACGCAGACTCAGGTCAAAATACATGACACAGGAAATACAAAGCCTCAAACAGGAACAGGAAACAACCTCAAGAGCCCCAGAGGGTATAAAAACCCACTCCCTACATGTGCTCTCTCTCTTTTCTTCCAGAGCCATCTTTCTGCCTGGCTCGCCATGTTGTTTATTCCCAGCTTGGACTGAACCATGATGAAGACTTTTTCTTCAACACTAGTTTTCTCTTGTCTTAAACTTGTTGTAAGGAATACTGAATATAATGTTGGTGCAGCTATTCCCACTGAGGTAGAGAACAGGGATGAGATGTGCAGATGCCTAGGCTATCTCTGCCATGATCTGTTACTTATCTGGTGAGAATCTTAATATAAATGTAGGCCATGTGCATGCCTCTAGGGGTTGTGTCAGCTGAAACCAATTTATTATGCTGTCCAAAATCTGAGTTTCAATCTGCAGCTTCAATGCATGATTACTTAAGGCTATTTAAGGGCAGTTGCCCCTATGTTTGTCAACCACCAGTGGAAAAAGCTATTAGCAATCAATCAATCAATCAATCAATCAATCAATCAATCAATCAATCAATCAATCAATCAATCAATCACCAAAGTGGGATGGGGTGGAGTTCTGCAAGTACAAGTAAATACAGTTGCCCGGGCCAGTGGTTAGCTATCTTTAAAGTTGCCCAAGATACAATGGATAGTGCAGTGATGCTCTGCCTAGATGACAAATAATTTCTGAAGCTAAGTTTGTGGCTTCCTGGAATAATGCTTAAACTGTGTCTAAGAGAGGTATAAGTGAACCAGGAAGATGCTCTCCAGTGCATTGAGAAAACAGTCTCCCAATTTACCCTGCACCCCTCCTTCATCAACCTATCTGGTGGTTGCTCTCTTTTTTTTGACATGGATATAACACTCTTCCAGAAAAGCCCACAACATTTTTCCAGAAATGGCCTGAGTATAATACCACTCACAGCAAAGAACATTAAGAATGCTTCCTCACAATTCCCTATGGGCTACCTCCCTAAGAGGATGGAGATGAGAAAAGACAACATTACAAGGATTAAAAATGACTAGGGAAGCACCTTTGTGTTGTAATTAGAGGTTTATATGAAATCCTGTTGTAAACAATATAGTAATTAAAAGAGTATTATGCAGTGAGAATGAGCTCATCATAAATAACTTGTCTGCATTTCTTCTCCCTTGTCTTCTACTGGTTTACCATTTTTCAAACAGCAACAACTAATCACAGGACAAATTGACACTTATATCTTAGGATGAAAAGATAGATGTTTTTTCACTAAGAAATATTACTGATCCAGACAGTGCTTTTTTTGTAAAAAAAAAAAAAAAAAAAAGATGCCGGAACTCACACACGTCATACAACCTGCCTTGCCTACCCTACAAGGTTCCATCCAAAAAAGGTGCCGGAACTCCATTCTGGGCGTTCTATGACAAAAAAAGCCCTGGATCCAGGCAATATTTTTGTATATGTATTTGTATATATTTTTGATATATAAAAATATATACAAATATATTTATTTATTCAGATTATATAAAAATATATACAAATATATTTGTATATTTTTTGTATAAACTCCTAAAATGCTTATGGGTCAGTATAAAAGAAAAAAAGATGGACACTGACATAGGTGTATACTATAGGCCAACCAACCAAGCAGAAAAAATAGATGAACTTTTTGCTAACCAATTACAGGTAATCCCTGAGTTATGAGGTTGCATACATTCACCCTATTCCCCCCCCCTCTCCTCAACTGCTTCCCCCTCCCTTTCTGCTGTGCCGGACTCACTTACCTTGCAAAAATCCTCTCTGCCGTGGTTTCTTTCCCTTTGAAGGAAAGGAGAGTCAGCTTGGAAATGCTTTTCCTGCTGAGAATGGAAGTTTCTGGAGTCCTTGATCTCGCCTAAGTGTTTGAAGTTGTGCCAAATCACAGACCTCAGAAACTTTAATTCTGTGTGTGAAATATGTTTGCGGTGCTTGTCTCCTGCTCCTGCCCCCAACTCCTTTCTGCCGAGGGCAGGCATGAAGCCTTCAACTGAGGGAGAAAGCTAGGCCCTTCGCACCTGCATCCAGCCCACCAAAGCTCATTGCACCAGGGGAGAAAGTGACCCCATTGTTTCCAGAGCCTTGGAGGCCTCCTCCAAGCCGCCCAGAACAGAGGTTGGGGGAGGCTTCTGCATGCCTCCGGCAGTTGGATCCAGGAGGTTGGATCCAGGTTGGATCTGTTCCAGGTGCAAACGGCTTGGAGCAGTCCTCTGAGGCCTGGATCCAACCTCCAGAGGCTCCGTTCCAGGTGGCAGCAGCTTGAAGCAGTCCTCCAAGGCCTGGATCCGACCTCCAGAGGCATGCAGAAGCCTCCCCTGATCTCCATTCTGGGCGCAAATGGAGGCTCCGTTCTGGGTGGCAGCAGCTTGGAGCAGTCCTCTGAGGCCTGGATCCAACCTCTGGAGGCTCTGTTCTGGGCAGATCCAACCTCACGAGGCATGCAGTAGCCTCCCCTTATCTCCGTTCTGGGCGCAAACAGCATGGAGCAGTCCTCCGAGGCCTGGATCCAACCTCCAGAGGCTCCGTTCCAGGCGGCAGAAGCTTGGAGAAGTCCTTTGGGCAGATCCAACTTCCGGAGGCATGCAGAAGCCTCCCCCAATCTGCGTTCTCTGTGCAAATGGCTTGGAGCAGTCCTCTGAGGCCTGGATCCAAACTCCAGAGGCATGCAGAAGCCTCCCCTGATTTTTGTTCTGGGGGCAGTGGCTGTGTGGCTCCGGAGTTGGGGGTCAGCAGGAGGCAAGCACCATAAATACCGTGAGAGTTCTGGCACCCATTCTCTGCAAAAGAGGATTAGTGCCTGAACTCATGTGATATTATGGCACCCAGGGGCTTCCATTGACTCTCCTGCCCCTCAAAAGCAGGAACCATGGCAGAGAGGAGACAGATCTTTTCAAGGTAAATGAGTCCAGCGCGGCAAGAAGGGAGGGGGAAGCATGAGGTATCTTAGTGGATCAGGGAGGCCTTGGCGGCCTGTTCCATCACTACGCCCCCCATGGTCTTCCCCACCCTGAGATACCTCATGTGCATTTAACAAGCCATGTGCATCTTAATGAGCAGGGAGTGATCTTGTTCGAGGCACGGGATTCATGCCCACGAATTTTCGAGTTATAAATGGAATGGGCAGGCGCCATTCCATTTGTAACTCGAGGACTCCCTGTAACAAATGTATTTAGGAAACACACTAAATACCAGTAATAATAGGGGACTTTAATTACCCTGACATCAACTTGAAGACTAATTCTGCATCAAGTGAACAATCAAACTGGTTCCTGATCAATCTAGCTACAACTTTGTCATCCAAAAGGTGGAGGAGGGAACTAGAATTAAGCCATACTGTACTTAATTCTTACTAACAGAGAGAAAGTGATAGAGAGAGTTGAACTTTGAGTGAGAGTGACCATGTTTTATTGAAATTCAACAATGCCAACACAAGCAATCAAAGAGAGCTTGGGAAAGTTTCTTTGATGAAAATATTAAAAGGGAAAACAACTGAACAAACTTGAGAAACTCCAGCACAATACCACTGAAAAAGAAAAACAGGAAATTCAAAAAGAAACCAGCATGATTGCATAAAGTACTCTCTGATAAACTGAAAGACAAAACAAATAAGTACAGAAAATAGAAAGAGGGACACATAACCAAGGCAGAATACCAACATATAGCCCAAACCTGCAAAGTTGAAGTCAGGAGAGCTAAGGCTCAGAATGAAATAAGGCTTGCAACAATGTCAATAATACAAAGACAATTCGGAAATAAACTTCTGTTTGGTTATCAATGATAGACACTTGCAGATACAGAACTTTTATTATACACATTAGAAAACTACAGCATTACATTACTTTTCGACATAATCGCTATTCAAATTGAGGGACTTGTCATAACGTCTTACAAGATTTGAAATTCCTTAGTAGCAGTCACCTGGAAGTGGCACCATAGAAAATCCCACCAAATGTGAAGATGCCAAAGGAGTACTGCTAGTGAAGTTCTTGGAGTGTGGTTCGACCATCAGTTCAGATGTCTACTGTGAAATGTTACGAAAACTCAGATGAGCCATCCATAACAAGCATTGCGGCATGCTGACATCCGGTGTGGTGTTGGTTCACGATAATGCTCGCCTGCACACCACTAGATGTACCCAGGAACTTTGAAGCAGTTCCATTGGGATGTTTTTAATCACCCCCCCATAGCCCAGATTTGGCGCCAAGCGACTGCTACTAAGGAATTTCAAATCTTGTAAGATGTTATGACAAGTGCCTCAATTTGATTGGCAATTATGTTGAAAAGTAATGTAATGTTGTAGTTTTCTAATGTGTATAATAAAAGTTCTGTATCTGCAAGTGTCTATCATTGATAACCAAATGGAGGTTTATTTCCGAATAGCCCTTGTAATAATAGTAATAAAATTTTCTTTCAACATTTAAAAAACAAAAAAAAGTTAAGGAAACAATTGGTCCACTTATAGGAGGAAATGATAAGAAAGTAACAGGTAGTACAGAGAAAGCAGAACTGCTTAATTCATTCTTTGCATCTGTCTTCATGCAAAAAGAAAATATAGCCCAATCTACCAAAAATATAACCATAAAACACAGACTAGAAATACAAATTAAAACCAGCAAAAAAAAATGGTAAGAGAACACCTGTCCACTCTAGAATTCAAATCACCAGGACCTAATGGATTACATCCCAGAGTTCTGAAGGACCTGGAAGATGTGATCTCAGAACCATTGCATATATCTATCGCCACTCCGCACATAGGGAGAGAATGAGACTGGTGTAGTGGTTGAGGCACCAGGCTAGAAACCAGAAGACCCCGAATTCCAGTCCCACCTTAGGCACAAAGCCAATTGGATGACCTTGGCCAGTCACTCTCAGCTCTAGGAAGAAGAAGACAAGGGGGAAACACTTTTGAAAAATTTGCCAAGAAAATTGTAGGGACTAGTTCAGGCAATTGCCCGAAGTCAACATTTCCTTGAAGATATGGTTTGTGTGTGTGTGTGTATACATATACATAAACACACATACACATAAATACATTCATGCACAACTGCATGACAATACGGTCATAAAGTATTGGAATAGGGCATTTGTGAAGGAGGAGAAAACAATGCAAAGAAGTGGAAAAATTACAATTGTGCAGCAAATCACCAATGATCATAAACAACTGCTCCAATACATCTCATAATATTTTTGTCCAGCCTTTTATTGTACATTACCTTTATATAGTAAATGTACTATAATGTTTAGAGTCTATTATTGTAACATACAGTATTTTAGTATATCAGCAGTCCTGTATTTATGAACTTCCAAGTTATGAACTTTCATCAATACAAATAAACCTGTCCGTAAATTCCAACTTATAAGGTCCCAGAAGGCAGGAAAGAGTTAGTTTACAGCATGCAGATACATACATTTGGGCACCATTGTTGCACATTGGGAGGCTGAACATATGCCATTTTGGACTCTGCAAGATGAGCCTATGCTACCATGTAGGCTTGTTTTTGTGCATGCTTTTTTTTACATGGTTGTGCATTTTTTTTAACATGGTTGGACATATGAATAAAATGGACTTATGGTGAGCCTCTTGGAAAGCAACTTGTTTGTAAGTAGATTTTACAAACTATACATTGTATATATAATGTCCCCTGTGTTGTGTCCTGAGCCTGCAGAAGCAGGCTCGGGATGATGCAAGAGTCCCGGGCATTTGCAAAAGCTGCCCGGGACCAGACTGAGCGGCGCCGGCCTTGCACTGCCTGCCATTGGTTGGAATTGCCCGGGGATCAGAGGGTATAAATAGAGGCCTGCGTGCCTCTGCTCTTGCTTGTTGTTGGTTGTAACGAGGGAATAAAGACTGTTAGCAATATGCATTGTTTCCTTCGCCATTATTCTCCGGACTTAACACTGGCGACGAAGGTGGGATTCAGTCTAGATAGCTAGGGAAGCTTGAAGACTCACCCAAAGAAGTCCAGAAGAGGGATGACGGCGTTGAAGTCAGCATCTATCCTGCCAGTACAGCATCGCTGGAGGGTGAGTGTGGCTGAAGAAAACCCTGTCCCTTGATCATGGCGAAAATTGGGCGGTTATCTGAATTTGATGTCTCTCACCCGGAGAAGTGGGAATCTTACGTTGCAAGGGTGGAGACTTATTTCTGCGTGAATCAGATAAGGGAAGATGGCCTAAAGGCTGCCACAATGTTGTGTGTTTGTGGGCAAGATGCCTTTGAGATCGCTGAGAATCTAGTCGCCCCGGCCTCGCTAGAAACTGTTTCATACTCTGATCTGAAGAAAGCTTTGAAAGAACACTTCCAGCCTAAGCAATCTGTCATTGCTTGGAGGCACACATTTGAACTGAGGGATCAGCGAGCTGGGGAATCAGCAAAATAATTCATTGCAGCTTTGAGAAGAGCAGCTAAACCGTGTGAGTTCAAGGATTTAGAGGAAAGGCTGCGTGATCGTTTTGTGTGCGGACTGAGGAACAGAGACTTACAGCAGAAGCTGTTTGCGAAGGAAGATGTCTCTTTCCAAGATGCTCTGCGAGAGGTTACAGCAGAGGAAGCTGCAGGGGGAGTGGTCAAGAATCTGCGGCCCACTCGAAGTGCTCCAGAGACTGCAACCATCCACAAGGAGGAAGTGCGGGAGGATTTGGAAGAAGATCCTGAAGATGAGGTGGATAAGCTTTACCAAGCAGCTGGAAGGAGGTCCAAAGATCGTCAGGACAAAGGCCCAGCTGAGCTTTGATGTTTCGGATGCGGTGGTCGCCACAAGCGAGCGGAATGTCAGTTCCGTTCCGCCATCTGCCAAGCGTGCGGGAAGAAAGGCCACATTGCTGCGGTTTGCCTGGGTCGACAGAAGGTACAACCGAAGGAAGAATTGAATCTGAAAGGTACCAGGGTACCCAGTCAAAACAGGGTGGGGTTCTGTGCAACACGCAGGAATATTTTAAGAATAGGCACACACAAACCCCTTAAAAAGAAATTATCCCTTAACGTGAGATTGCAGGGAGTTCCATTGTCGATGGAACTTGACACGGGGTCTGCCCTATCCATCATTTCCCTCAACACATTTCACAAAATCTGCA